>NW_026714026.1:0-59781 GCF_029784015.1 Lycium ferocissimum | reverse complement strand
GTAGTTTGGTATAATGTTTGTGAAAATTATTTGATTATCAGTTGAAAATGAAAAACTTGCCTTGGAATTTGCTTTTAAACCATATTGTGTTCATTGCAATGCTATGTGGGATCACCGTGATCCATTTGGAATAGAAGCGCTTACGAATAGTGCTTTCAATCTTAGTTAACGGTTTGGCACTTTTTTGGACTTGTCATTTGAAAATTGAGACTTGCTATTAGCTAGGTATGGCCTTTAAAGATTAAAAACTTTAGAAAGTGGGCCTCGTTGAGCTTAGAGTTCTAAACGGTGATTATATGCTTTTGTAACCTGAAGTTTTGCTGTTTTCTCTCTAAAATTTAAATTTCAAAACTGAATAACACCTATTTCTGTGTCATGATAGCTTCTATAGGATCCTGGTTAATTGTTGCCCTGCCACTTAGAATGAACTATGGGATTTGGAGCAGTGCCCTTAGTGTTACACCCCGTATTTTCGAAGAAGCACTTATCAAATTTGAAGCATAAGTACGTCGAGTTATGGTTAAGCAAAACCACTTTAGAATATAAGGAGCAAGCATTATTAAGTATATTTAATAAGTGAAGGATGTATATAAGGTATACCAGAAGGTTTTATAAGGAAATAAGTGGAAGAAATGAAGTAGTATGACTTTGGAGAAAGGATGGGTAATGTTTGTGTGGAATTCTGGTCCAATTTGTGGGACGAATATCTCTTAGCATATGAAGTGTTTTGAAATGAAACAAAAGGATAAAATGAATTTCTTCGAGTCTAGTTTCCAACGCAATAAACTGCTCGTCGATAGGACATCGGAGTAGAGAAATATAGACGTTATAAGTTCAGCTGACAGAGCAGAAACGCGTGCTACAATATCTTTGCTACGGTAACCGATGCCTTTCTGCAGCTTATCATTACGGTAAATTACTACAGGGACCCCGACCCTAATTTGACCCTATATAAAGGGTAAAAACCCCCTTTTTCCATCAGATTTTGCTATAAAAATCCAGAAATTGAAGAGAGAGAGTGAGGGAAACAAGAAGTAAGCAATTTTCAAGTGACGGAGTATTAATCGAAGCTCGGATAAACGCATAGATGTGCTTCTAGTATGGTTTTGCGGTGAATTCAAGGTGGATATTGAAGATATCGCTGTTCTAACCAAAATAAGGTATGAATCTCTCCTTATTAATATTACTTTTGGTTTATTTACGGAGATAAAGTCGTTAAATAATTGTGTAGTAAGTTGGTTAGTTATGGAAGTTGGAAAACAGCGTGTGGGCTGTTTTATGGTACATATTGGTGTGGGAATGATGTTATTGATGTTGGTATTGTTGTTGTTATTGTTGGTTGCTGAATTGAGATTTCGGGCTAGGCATATAAACGGGGGAGATGCTGCCCGATTTTCAGCAGGATATAAAATAGTTTGACTTGAGAGCTTAGCACAAATATACTATGATGAGTCTAATGATAGCGTGAATCCTCTTAAATGTAGACTCACGAATTCGGATGAATAAGTGTGGATGATTGGAGGCTGAACAGGTATGTTAAGGCTCGTCCCTTTCGTTCAAAGGCATGATTCCTATGTTATGATTTCATAAATGTTTCCATATCTTCCTTGTTATCAAAAGTTAAAAGTCTAGGATTCCATGCCATGATTCCTTTCCCGATAACCCGTAAATGTTTTCCAAAATGCACGTATTTTCCAAAATAGAGGTTTACGATTTTGTAAGCTTTTATGACTACAACGACGAACATGTTTTTGTAATGACAACGATGATGTCAAGGATAAGAATATTTCTATGATGAGAACGATTTCATGTTTAAAGGTTAAAAGCTTACGGTTTCTACATGAATATGAGAATATTGAGCTATTTCTTGATCCTCAATTTTATTCCTTGATAATGACTCTATTTTCCAAAGACTTCAAAGTATATGAATTGACGCCTTATGAGATTTATGATCCTATTCTATGTTTTCTCTTGATGTTATTCTTCATTGATAGTCTCACCTTATAATAATTGTTCCTTCAAGGTGAGACAAAGCGACCATGATTATTCCATAATGAAAATCGGAGGTTACCGACCTTACGTCACTCCGATAGAGTTATAACTTTCCTTGGGATCTCCTGCATGCTGCTTATATGATATATGTATGATATATGTATATGTAAATGGGGAATATGGGAAAAAGGGCCAGAGCGTTATATACGCGTAACCACCTGATTAGTTGGTGTAATATGGTCTCATCCCGGACGCAGGACATATGTGGTTAAATGGATCGGAGCCGACACCTCGGCGACATGATATGTTCTATTTTCTATGTATATGAACAAGAAATGTTTTTCAAAAGAAAGCTAGCATGCATGGCATCCCCCAAGGCACTCACATGTACAAGTTACTATTTTATCTCACGATATGCTCTATATTTCCATTATGTTATTGTTCATACTTTACGTCCCTTATTATGTTACTATTCATGCATTACATACTCGGTACATTACTCGTACTGACGTCTCTTCTTGTGGACGCTGCGTTCATGCCCGCGAGATCGGGTAGCCGGCCGGACGATTCACAAAAGTAGGACCTCCTCTCGGCCCGGCGATCGGTACGGCTCGGGTGATTCGGAGCTTCAGTCCTTTTGGTACGCTATTCGGTTACGTACATATATGGGTACGGCAGGGCTTTGTCCTGTCATTTCTACAGTTTGTACTCCATAGAGTTCTGTAGACAGTGATTTGTAGTCGTGATGTTATGCAGCCTCGTCAGCGTTTATTGTGTTGTACAGTATATATGTGGTGGCTAAATCGGCTAGCGCTATTACTCTCAGTGTTTATGCTTATATATATTTGTTGGCCGTGAGTTCCCGGTGCAGTGTCTCTTATGTTGATTGTTTGGAAGACAGTATAGCTCAGTTATAGATTGTATATAGGCCCAGGACAGTCAGTGAGAAGTAAATGCAAGTGCTGGGGTGTTTGGCCAATAGTGGTTGGGCACTTGTTACGGCCCATCGGTTTGGGTCGTGACATAAGTGGTATCAGAGCAGTTCGTCCTAGGGATTGTCTATAGATGGGTAATCCGGTAGAGTCCTACATTTATGGGTGTGAAGCCACCACACTTATCAACGGGAGGGCGCGGGGTATTTAGGAATACTTGTCCTTTCTTTCTATCTTAGATCGTGCGATAGAGCCGAGTCTGGGAGGGATCGTTTCGACCCCTTCCCACCAGGTAAGTGTGGACGACGAAAGATGAAGAGATCGACTTCGGGCGGTGGGAGTGCTAAGAAGGCCCCGAGGTTGATTCGGGACCCCGACTCCCGAGGACCGGCGGAGGAGCCTCGGTTGTTGGTGAGGCCGATCCGTCGGAGGACCCGGCGACGGTTCCTCCGAGTTCTTGACTCCCGAGGAGGAGGACCCCTCGAAAGGACATTATGACACGGTACGTCCGAGTATTCGCAAGGACACCGGAGGAGGAGATTCCCGAGGCGTGCCCGGCCGCTCCTATGCGAGCACTACGTCGGACCGACCTCCCGGTGAGTGTTACGGATTACTCTAGCCCTCTATCCTGGCCGTCGGTAAACCAGGAGTTTTCCGGTTATTTATATCCCTCGGACTCAGATGAGAGAGATGATGAAGTCCAGACGAGCGGATGGTGGGTAGACAATGACGAGGAGTACACTTCACCTTATAGTCACACCTCGCATCGACTAGAGAGACCGATCGGCTACAGGTATATGAGTCCTTATTGGAATTTTCTATGTACGTGCATTTGGTGTAGATTATCATTTTATAGTGGCGAGTGGAAACCCAAAGAGGCTGATAACCGAGTATTTATAAGTAACGGCGACCAACGTGTGTTCGCTACCATTGGGAATCTTGTTATAGCCCGTATTTCGTGCTTGGGACATTTTCGAAGAAGTCGTGGAATGTGGAAGGTAAGATCGTTTTCAAAACTATTTTAATGCGCAAGTGGGTTATTAATATTATTTAAGAATATTGTTGATATGGAATATTGAGAAAGGTTGAGGGTGAAAAAGGAAAATTCGCGAAATGGTTCATGGAAATATTAAAAAAAAAGGCTAGGGGCAAAATGGTCATTTCACGAGTAATCAAGAAATTTCTTGGAAAAGGGCCATGTGGCCAAAAAAAAAGGGGAAAAGAGACAAAAAGGGATTAGTCATCTTTTGGGAAATTTGAAGAAAATAAAAGAAAAGTCAAGAAAAGAAAAGAAAATTCTAGAGAAAAAGAAAGAATGAAGGGAGGGGCATGTGCCCCTCACATGCTTGCAAGGCTATATATATATACATATAAGGGTGGTCATCTTTGGAATAAAAGAAAGACTTGGAAAAAAAAAAAAAAAAAGAAGAGAGATAGGGAGGTGTTCGGCCATGGTGGCCGAACATGGAGATAGGAGGGAGTGAAGGAGAGGAGCTATTTTCTTCCACTTTTCCTACTTAATGAAAGGTTCCTAGCAAGGTGGTGTAGCTAGAGGAACAAGAAAAATATTTGTTCTAGCAAGCTACAAGCTCTAGCCAAGTGAAGGGTTAAAGGAAAAAGGTAAGAACCAATCTTCTCTTATGTGTTATGGATGCTTGGTATATGTTGTAGTATGGAGAAATGAATGAAAAACATGGAATCTTGTTAATTGAAGTGTGGCCGTGCATGCATAGTGGTTGGCCGTGTATGTGTTATATTGTGTGTAAAAAATGGATTAAGTGTATGAAGCATGTTGGTTGTTGTGGTAATGTATAGAGAACATGGAAAAATTCATGAAAAATATGGATGTTGTAGTGTGGCCGAATATAGTAGTATGTGTAGAAGTGAGGAATTAATTTTATTTAGTAGTTTGGTTGCTATTGTAATGTATAGAAATGAATGAAAATTCATGAAAACCTATGTGAGAAGTGTTGTGGTCGTGTGTTGCGTGAGTGGGCCGTGTGGGTGTGTGTTGCATTGCATGGAAAGAAATGAATAAATTTTATGAAATCTTATGTTGTTGTAATGTATAGAGATGGATGAAAATGCATGAAAATGTGTAAGGAGTGATTATGGTTGAAATAGATGTTTTGGTAAGTTAGTGTAAATTGATGTAATTTGACATTCTAGTTGTTGCCGATATGGATCATGTAACGTGTAATGAAGGTTGTTGCCGAAGTTAATGCATACGAATGATTATGAAATACATGGTTGTTGTTGAAGTTGAAGGTTTCGGATAAAGTAGTAGGTTGATTGAGTTGCTGGAAGATTATGTGAATTGAATTGAATTAAATTGAGTTGGATTGAATTGGTTATTGAAGTGTTGCTAGAATACTTGTTGGTATTGTTGATAGTTTGGCCGGGTTGAATTCCCGGATTGTTGTTGATTAAAAATTGGCTGAGATAGACTCTCGGGACGGTATATTTATAGGGGAGATGCTTTGCCGAAATTCCGGCGGATCATAAGTAAATGTATTTGAAAGGTTAAGACAAGTACGCGGTAATGAATCTAATGATTGTGTCAATCGTCTTGAATGTAGACTAGCGGCAACGAATTTGGATGGATAGGCGTAGCTAGTAAGGCGCGGCCTTGGTATGTTAAGGCTAAGCTCTTTCTTTCTATGGCATGAATCATATGGTGTAATATTATAAATGCTCCCATAACGTCCTTATTTCAAAAGTTAGAAATTATGATTTTAAAGCATGACTTTCCTTCTTAAAAGTTTATAAATGTTTTCAAAAATATTCATTTTTCTCCAAAATCCTAGTTTTACGTTTTTGATAGTTTTATGACTAAAACGACGACTATGGTTTTATGATGACGATGATGATGCCCGATATGAGGAAATGTCTATGATGAACATGTCAAGGATATGTCTTTACCATGAATACGACGATATGAAATGTTAAGCTATTTTTGGATAATGACTATTTTAAAGGTTTCAAAGTATGTGAAATGATATGTTATGATCCTGTTTTATGCTTTCCCGTGATGTTATCCTTGTTTGATAGTCTCGCCTTATAACACTAGTTCCTTCAAGGTGAGACATGACGATCACGATTACTCCATAATGCAATCGGAGGTTCCCGAACTTACGTCACTCCGATAAAAGTATAACTTTTGATTGGGCTCCAATGCATGCTTATGATGGATGCTACACTGGCCTAGATGGTCGGGCATGTCACCGCTACGGCGGCAGCTATTGGATGTTAAACTGGCCTAGAGGGCCGGGCACGACCGCCACTACGATAGGCGTAGTGGTCTGCATATAATTACACTGGGCCTATTGGCCGGGCACGACCCCCACTAGTGGCGCTGCAAGAGATTTACCCCGGACGCGGGCTAATGATGCCTTATGTGATGCAGACAGACTATGTATGTATGTATGTAAAGAGTAACCGTAAGCGTGCATGACTCCGCCTCAAGAGCCACTCAGATATACAGACTACGTTTACGGGCACATGATATGTTCTACGGTTCCATTCTGTTATTACTCATTGAGTACAGTTTTTACTATGTTGCTACTTAAAGCTATATCTCCTATTATGTTACTATTCATGCCTTACATACTCGGTACAATGCTCGTACCGACCCCTCTCTTCTTCGGGGGCTGCGTTTCGTGCCGCGCGTACACCCGGATGGTCGAAGCCATTATAGAAGATGTTCCAACGAGTTGGCATCTCCATTTGCTGAGAGAGTGCCGGGTCAAGAGTCCTATGCCATGATGTCATGTTCGAGTTAGAGACTTTGCAGACAGAGTCGTGAGTCCAGAGTGTCAGTTTGAGAGTGGGTCCATTAGCTAATATATTTTTACTACGCATTACGTTACAGAGTCTTTACGCTTACAGACTGTGTTTAAATTGAGAAACGACAAAAAGGATTTTGAAAATTCTACCATGTATTTTACCTTCAATCGATTGAAGAATCTGAAGAGATTAGATAGGTAATAAGAGTCAGCGGGTTCGCTCGGCTCCGAATATGGGGTCGGGTGCCCATCACACCCTAGTAAGATTGGGGTGTGACAAAGTGGTATCGAACGGGTCGGTCCAAGGGTTGTCCGCAAAGTCGTGTCCGGCGAGTCCATTTATGGATGTGAAGCCGGCCACATTTATAAACGAGGAGATGGCGGGGCATCTAGGAATGGTTGACCTTCTTTCTTTCATTAGATCGTGCGATAGAGCCAAGTCATAGGAAATAAGATTCCTTATGCTAATCGTCGATTTCGTGGCGCCCGATCGGCGGAAAAAGGCAAGGAATGATATGGAAGTCAAAAGAGGTGAGACTATGAATATATTTGTTCTGTTACGTGGAGTTGGGCGCCGGATGAGGAAATAGTCATGCACCGGCGAAAGTGAATATCGAGAAGAAAAAAGGGTAAAACGGTAAATGTAAAAGAAAGGACGTATTACGAGAATGTTTCGGAAGCGTGAGGCTTCGATTTGGCTTTAAATCATGTAATAAAGGTCATATGAGAAAGTGGACGCGATTATATCGGCATTAAGGCACCGAATCCCCGAGTTTCGAGGTTAAGCGTGCTAAGGTGGGAGGATGGGTGACCCCCCTGGGAAGTATGAAGGAATTCCATAAATTTAAGTATAAGAGACGAATGAGAGATTAGAGTAACCTAAGGAAAACCAGAGTGTATGGAAAGGCTAGAAACCTTAAGAGGTCGCGTGAGACGAGGCAGACTAGCTCGGTAAGGAGACAAAAAGTGTATCACAACCCGGGAAAGTTGGATAGGCTTGAACAATGTTTGAAAGTATTTTGTGGGTTAGTGAATTATGCATACATATATACATATATGAGTGTGTAGATATTCCACATGATTGTATCAGTGGACAAGGGAGTCCCAGCAACCGGCGCTACGGTAAGAGAGGCGCTAAACGGTAAAAGGATACCGAAGTTCGAGTGACGATAAATAATAAAGGGTACAGGTGCTACAAGGTAAGTTGCTATTGTTCTACCACAAGCTTAAGGCTTGAGGGTCTAATATGGTGATAGTTGGGAAGGAAAGAGAGTGTGTTAGTGGAAAACAAAGAAAACAAAGTGTCGAAAGGAGGCGAAAGGTAAGAGACCTCGATGAAAGGAGGCTCCCGAGAGAAATTACCGGCAAAGCGCAAGATTGTTTGGGTAAGGACTCAAAGTAGGCATGTGAAGAGGGATAGAGTATGATAAAAAGAGACAGGAAGGGAGTGTACAAGGCTTGAGGACCGATTTTGATAAGCAAGACTAAAGGAATAGTAACTAGGATAGGAAGAGATATGGATACACAGCTACATCACAAATGCGCGATCAAGGAAGAATTACGAACAAGCGAACTAAGGAAGTGAAAGGACGAATAGTGGATGGGAATGTGGACAAAAGGATGACATAGATGGAAGGTAAAAGAAAACTTAGGATAAGAAAGTTTCCGGGATGCTAGGCATGGAGTTAGAAGAAAGATGAGAAACATGGTATAAACGAAGACTTCATAGAAAGATTGTTGGTATAAGGAGCCCCTTAAAGGGGGGGAGACCATATTATATTAGACCTAAAAGGGAATCGCAACACTATCAAGTACCAAAAAAGGAAATCTATTAGCTTGGAATCGGAGTACAAAAATATGTCGGTGTGTCGCAAGAATACTTGGGAGAAAAGTAGAAGCGAAATAACAATGAGTATACTAAGAGATAGACCTGAGGATAAAGGAATAGCCTACAGCCGCATTGGATCGTTAAGTAAAGATTGCGTACTCAAACATGGTCCCCGTTAAGGTGTGGTGGTGAACAGTAACAGAAAAGAGATGGTCTGAGAAAGACAAGGGTAATGCGTTGGTCCAGTAAATTAGAAAACCCATGATATCGAACAAGGACTCATGAAAAGGTCGAGGAGTTCGATTATAAGGAAAACGAGGTAAAGGATAAGAAACGAGCATAAAGGAAGGAACGGCTATAAACGGAACCCTCCCATAGTATTATGACGCCCGTAAGGTCAGTTGAACATTCGAGGACGAATGTTCTAAAGGGGGGGAGGATGTTATAGCCCGTATTTCGTGCGCCGGACATTTCGAAGAAGTCGTGGAATGTGGAAGGTAAGATCGTTTTCAAAACTATTTTAATGCGCAAGTGGGTTATTAATATTATTTAAGAATATTGTTGATATGGAATATTGAGAAAGGTTGAGGGTGAAAAAGGAAAATTCGCGAAATGGTTCATGGAAATATTAAAAAAAAAGGCTAGGGGCAAAATGGTCATTTCACGAGTAATCAAGAAATTTCTTGGAAAAGGGCCATGTGGCCGAAAAAAAAGGGAAAAAGAGACAAAAAGGGATTAGTCATCTTTTGGGAAATTTGAAGAAAATAAAAGAAAAGTCAAGAAAAGAAAAGAAAATTCTAGAGAAAAAGAAAGAATGAAGGAGGGGCATGTGCCCCTCACATGCTTGAGGCTATATATATACATATAAGGGTGGTCATCTTTTGAATAAAAAAGAAAGACTTGGAAAAAAAAAAAAAAAAGATAGGATAGAGGTGTTCGGCCATGGTGGCCGAACATGGAAGATAGGAGGGAGTGAAGGAGAGGAGCTATTTTCTTCCACTTTTCCTACTTAATGAAAGGTTCCTAGCAAGGTGGTGTAGCTAGAGGAACAAGAAAAATATTTGTTCTAGCAAGCTACAAGCTCTAGCCAAGTGAAGGGTTAAAGGAAAAAGGTAAGAACCAATCTTCTCTTATGTGTTATGGATGCTTGGTATATGTTGTAGTATGGAGAAATGAATGAAAAACATGGAATCTTGTTAATTGAAGTGTGGCCGTGCATGCATAGTGGTTGGCCGTGTATGTGTTATATTGTGTAGAAAAAAATGGATTAAGTGTATGAAGCATGTTGGTTGTTGTGGTAATGTATAGAGAACATGGAAAAATTCATGAAAAATATGGATGTTGTAGTGTGGCCGAATATAGTAGTATGTGTAGAAGTGAGGAATTAATTTTATTTAGTAGTTTGGTTGCTATTGTAATGTATAGAAATGAATGAAAATTCATGAAAACCTATGTGAGAAGTGTTGTGGCCGTGTGTTGCGTGAGTGGGCCGTGTGGGTGTGTGTTGCATTGCATGGAAAGAAATGAATAAATTTTATGAAATCTTATGTTGTTGTAATGTATAGAGATGGATGAAAATGCATGAAAATGTGTAAGGAGTGATTATGGTTGAAATAGATGTTTTGGTAAGTTAGTGTAAATTGATGTAATTTGACATTCTAGATGTTGCCGATATGGATCATGTAACGTGTAATGAAGGTTGTTGCCGAAGTTAATGCATACGAATGATTATGAAATACATGGTTGTTGTTGAAGTTGAAGGTTTCGGATAAAGTAGTAGGTTGATTGAGTTGCTGGAAGATTATGTGAATTGAATTGAATTAAATTGAGTTGGATTGAATTGGTTATTGAAGTGTTGCTAGAATACTTGTTGGTATTGTTGATAGTTTGGCCGGGTTGAATTTCCGGATTGTTGTTGATTAAAAATTGGCGAGATAGACTCTCGGGGACGGTATATTTATAGGGGAGATCTTTGCCCGAAATTCCGGCATCATAAGTAAATGTATTTGAAAGGTTAAGACAAGTACGCGGTAATGAATCTAATGATTGTGTCAATCGTCTTGAATGTAGACTAGCGGCAACGAATTTGGATGGATAGGCGTAGCTAGTAAGGCGCGGCGCAGGTATGTTAAGGCTAAGCTCTTTCTTTCTATGGCATGAATCATATGGTGTAATATTATAAATGCTCCCATAACGTCCTTATTTCAAAAGTTAGAAATTATGATTTTAAAGCATGACTTTCCTTCTTAAAAGTTTATAAATGTTTTCAAAAATATTCATTTTTCTCCAAAATCCTAGTTTTACGTTTTTGATAGTTTTACGACTAAAACGACGACTATGGTTTTATGATGACGATGATGATGCCCGATATGAGGAAACGTCTATGATGAACATGTCAAGGATATGTCTTTACCATGAATACGACGATATGAAATGTTAAGCTATTTTTGGATAATGACTATTTTAAAGGTTTCAAAGTATGTGAAATGATATGTTATGATCCTGTTTTATGCTTTCCCGTGATGTTATCCTTGTTTGATAGTCTCGCCTTATAACACTAGTTCCTTCAAGGTGAGACATGACGATCACGATTACTCCATAATGCAATCGGAGGTTCCCGAACTTACGTCACTCCGATAAAAGTATAACTTTTGATTGGGCTCCAATGCATGCTTATGATGGATGCTACACTGGCCTAGATGGCCGGGCATTTCACCGCTACGGCGGCAGCTATTGGATGTTAAACTGGCCTAGAGGGCCGGGCACGACCGCCACTACGATAGGCGTAGTGGTGCATATAATTACACGGGCCTATTGGCGGGCACGACCCCCCGCTGGTGGCGGCACAAGAGATTTACCCCGGACGCGGGCTAATGATGCCTTATGTGATGCAGACAGACTATGTATGTATGTATGTAAAGAGTAACCGTAAGCGTGCATGACTCCCCCTCAAGAGCCACTCAGATGTACAGACTACGTTTACAGCACATGATATGTTCTACAGTTCCATTCTGTTATTACTCATGAGTACAGTTTTACTATGTTGCTACTTAAAGCTATATCTCCTATTATGTTACTATTCATGCCTTACATACTCAGTACAATGCTCGTACTGACCCCTCTTCTTCGGGGGCTGCGTTTCATGCCGCGCAGGTACACCCAGATGGTCAGAAGCCATTATAGAAGATGTTCCAGCAGAGTTGGCATCTCCATTTGCTCTGGAGAGTTGCCGGGTCAAGAGTCCTATGCCATGATGTCATGTTCGAGTTAGAGACTTTGCAGACAGAGTCGTGAGTCCAGAATGTCAGTTTGAGAGTGGGTCCATTAGCTAATATATTTTTACTACGCATTACGTTACAGAGTCTTTACGCTTACAGACTGTGTTTAAATTGAGAAACGACAAAAAGATTTTGAAAATTTTACTATGTATTTTACCTTCAATCGATTTAAGAATCTAAAGAGATTAAATAGGTAATAAGAGTCAGCGGGTTCGCTCGGCTCCGAATATGGGGTCGGGTGCCCATCACACCCTAGTAAGATCGGGGTGTGACAAAGTGGTATCGAAAGGGTCGGTCCAGGGTTGTCTCGTAAAGTCGTGTCCGGCGAGTCCCGTTTATGGATGTGAAGCCGGCCACATTTATAAACGAGGAGGCGGCGGGGCATCTAGGAATGGTTGACCTTCTTTTACGTCATTAGATCGTGCGATAGAGCCAAGTCATAGGAAATAAGATTCCTTATGCTAATCGTCGATTTGCGTAGGCGCCCGGTATGGGCGGAAAAAGGCAAGGAATGATATGGAAGTCAAAAGAGGTGAGGACCGGATGAATATATTTGTTCGTTACGTAGAGTTGGGTGCCAGACAGGAAATAGTCATGCACCGGCAGAAAGTGAATATCGAGAAGAAAAAAGGGTAAAACGGTAAATGTAAAAGAAAGGACGTATTACGAGAATGTTTCGGAAACTGTGAGGCTTCGACTGGCTTTAAATCATGTAATAAAGGTCATATGAGAAAGTGGACGCGATTATATCGGCATTAAGGCACCGAATCCAGCCAGAGTTTCGAGGTTAAGCGTGCTGAGGTGGGAGGATGGGTGACCCCCGGCAGGAAGTATGAAGGAATTCCATAAATTTAAGTATAAGAGACGAATGAGAGATTAGAGTAACCTAAGGAAAACCGAGTGTATGGAATGGCTAGAAACCTTAAGAGGTCGCGTGAGACGAGGCGGACTAGCTCGGTAAGGAGACAAAAAGTGTATCACAACCGGGAAAGTTGGATAGGCTTGAACAATGTTTGAAAGTATTTTGTGGGTTAGTGAATTATGCATACATATATACATATATGAGTGTGTAGATATTCCACATGATTGTATCGATGGACAAGGGAGTCCCAACAACCGGCGCTACGGTAAGAGAAGGCGCTAAACGGTAAAGGATACCGAAGTTCTAGTGACGATAAATAATAAAGGGTACGGAGTGCTACAAGGTAAGTTGCTATTATTCTACCACAAGCTTAAGGCTTGAGGGTCTAATATGGTGATAGTTGGGAAGGAAAGAGAGTGTGTTAGTGGAAAACAAAGAAAACAAAGTGTCGAAAGGAGGCGAAAGGTAAGAGACCTCGATGAGGCTCCCGAGAGAAATTATCGGCAAAGCGCAAGATTGTTTGGGTAAGGACTCAAAGTAGGCATGTGAAGAGGGATAGAGTATGATAAAAAGAGACAGGAAGGGAGTGTACAAGGCTTGAGGACCGATTTTGATAAGCAAGACTAAAGGAATAGTAACTAGGATAGGAAGAGATATGGATACACAGCTACATCACAAATGCGCAGTCAAGGAAGAATTACGAACAAGCGAACTAAGGAAGTGAAAGGACGAATAGTGGATGGGAATGTGGACAAAAGGATGACATAGATGGAAGGTAAAAGAAAACTTAGGATAAGAAAGTTTCCGGGATGCTAGGCATGGAGTTAGAAGAAAGATGAGAAACAAGGTATAAACGAAGACTTCATAGAAAGATTGTTGGTATAAGGAGCCCCTTAAAGGGGGGGAGACCATATTATATTAGACCTAAAAAGGAATCGCAACACTATCAAGTACCAGAAAAGGAAATCTATTAGCTTGGAATCGGAGTACAAAAATATGTCGGTGTGTCGCAAGAATAATTAGGAGAAAATTAGAAGCAAAATAACAATGAGTATACTAAGAGATAGACCTGAGGATAAAGGAATAGCCTACAGCCGCATTGGATCGTTAAGTAAAGATTGCGTACTCAAATATGGTCCCCGTTAAGGTGTGGTGGTGAACGATGTGAAAAAGAGATGGTCTGAGAAAGACAAGGGTAATGCGTTGGTCCGGTAAATTAGAAAACCCATGATATCGAACAAGGACTCATGAAAAGGTCGAGGAGTTCGATTATAAGGAAAACGAGGTAAAGGATAAGAAACGGGCATAAAGGAAGGAACGGCTATAAACGGAACCCTCCCGTAGTATTATGACGCCCGTAAGGTCAGTTGAACATTCGAGGACGAATGTTCTAAAGGGGGGGAGGATGTTATAGCCCGTATTTCGTGCGCCCGGACATTTCGAAGAAGTCGTGGAATGTGGAAGGTAAGATCATTTTTCAAAACTATTTTAATGCGCAAGTGGGTTATTAATATTATTTAAGAATATTGTTGATATGGAATATTGAGAAAGGTTGAGGGTGGAAAAGGAAAATTCGCGAAATGGTTCATGGAAATATTAAAAAAAAGGCTAGGGGCAAAATGGTCATTTCACGAGTAATCAAGAAATTTCTTGGAAAAGGGCCATGTGGCCGAAAAAAAAAGGGGAAAAGAGACAAAAAGGGATTAGTCATCTTTTTGGAAATTTGAAGAAAATAAAAGAAAAGTCAAGAAAAGAAAAGAAAATTCTAGAGAAAAAGAAAGAATGAAGGGAGGGGCATGTGCCCCTCACATGCTTGCAAGGCTATATATATATATATAAGGGTGGTCATCTTTTGAATAAAAGAAAGACTTGGAAAAAAAAAAAAAAAAAGAGAGATAGGGAGGTGTTCGGCCATGGTGGCCGAACATGGAGATAGGAGGGAGTGAAGGAGAGGAGCTATTTTCTTCCACTTTTCCTACTTAATGAAAGGTTCCTAGCAAGGTGGTGTAGCTAGAGGAACAAGAAAAATATTTGTTCTAGCAAGCTACAAGCTCTAGCCAAGTGAAGGGTTAAAGGAAAAAGGTAAGAACCAATCTTCTCTTATGTGTTATGGATGCTTGGTATATGTTGTAGTATGGAGAAATGAATGAAAAACATGGAATCTTGTTAATTGAAGTGTGGCCGTGCATGCATAGTGGTTGGCCGTGTATGTGTTATATTGTGTAGAAAAAAATGGATTAAGTGTATGAAGCATGTTGGTTGTTGTGGTAATGTATAGAGAACATGGAAAAATTCATGGAAAATATGGATGTTGTAGTGTGGCCGAATATAGTAGTATGTGTAGAAGTGAGGAATTAATTTTATTTAGTAGTTTGGTTGCTATTGTAATGTATAGAAATGAATGAAAATTCATGAAAACCTATGTGAGAAGTGTTGTGGCCGTGTGTTGCGTGAGTGGGCCGTGTGGGTGTGTGTTGCATTGCATGGAAAGAAATGAATAAATTTTATGAAATCTTATGTTGTTGTAATGTATAGAGATGGATGAAAATGCATGAAAATGTGTAAGGAGTGATTACGGTTGAAATAGATGTTTTGGTAAGTTAGTGTAAATTGATGTAATTTGACATTCTAGTTGTTGCCGATATGGATCATGTAACGTGTAATGAAGGTTGTTGCCGAAGTTAATGCATACGAATGATTATGAAATACATGGTTGTTGTTGAAGTTGAAGGTTTCGGATAAAGTAGTAGGTTGATTGAGTTGTTGGAAGATTATGTGAATTAAATTGAGTTGGATTGAATTGGTTATTGAAGTGTTGCTAGAATATTTGTTGGTATTGTTGATAGTTTGGCCGGGTTGAATTCCCGGATTGTTGTTGATTAAAAATTGGCTGAGATAGACTCTCGAGGACGGTATATTTATAGGGGAGATGCTGCCGAAATTCCGGCAGATCATAAGTAAATGTATTTGAAAGGTTAAGACAAGTACGCGGTAATGAATCTAATGATTGTGTCAATCGTCTTGAATGTAGACTAGCGGCAACGAATTTGGATGGATAGGCGTAGCTAGTAAGGCGCGGCGTGTATGTTAAGGCTAAGCTATTTCTTTCTATGGCATGAATCATATGGTGTAATATTATAAATGCTCCCCATAACGTCCTTATTTCAAAAGTTAGAAATTATGATTTTAAAGCATGACTTTCCTTCTTAAAAGTTTATAAATGTTTTCAAAAATATTCATTTTTCTTCAAAATCCTAGTTTTACGTTTTTGATAGTTTTTACGACTAAAACGACGACTATGGTTTTATGATGACGATGATGATGCCCGATATGAGGAAACGTCTATGATGAACATGTCAAGGATATGTCTTTACCATGAATACGACGATATGAAATGTTAAGCTATTTTTTGATAATGACTATTTTAAAGGTTTCAAAGTATGTGAAATGATATGTTATGATCTGTTTTATGCTTTCCGTGATGTTATCCTTGTTTGATAGTCTCGCCTTATAACACTAGTTCCTTCAAGGTGAGACATGACGATCACGATTACTCCATAATGCAATCGGAGGTTCCCGAACTTACGTCACTCCGATAAAAGTATAACTTTTGATTGGGCTCCAATGCATGCTTATGATGGATGCTACACGGCCTAGATGGCCGGGCATGTCACCGCTACGGCGGCGGCTATTGGATGTTAAAGGCGGCCTGTAGGGGCGGGCACGACCGCCACTACGATAGGCGTAGTGGTGCGTATAATTACACCGGGCCTATTGGCCGGGCACGACCCCACTAGTGGCGCGCAAGAGATTTACCCCGGACGCGGGAGGCCGGACGCGGGCTAATGATGCCTTATGTGATGCGGACGGTACTATGTATGTATGTATGTAAAGAAAGTAACGAAGCATGCATGACTCCGCCTCAAGAGGCACTCAGATGTACAGACTACGTTTACAGACATGATATGTTCTACAGTTCCATTCTGTTATTACTCATGAGTACAGTTTTTACTATGTTGCTACTTAAAGCTATATCTCCTATTATGTTACTATTCATGCCTTACATACTCAGTACAATGCTCGTACTGACCCCTCTTCGGGGGCTGCGTTTCATGCCGCGCAGGTACACCCAGTCGAAGCCATCATAGAAGATGTTCCGACGAGTTGGCATCTCCATTTGCTCGGAGAGTTGCGGGTCCAAGAGTCCTATGCCATGATGTCATGTTCGAGTTAGAGACTTTGCGAGACGAGTCGTGAGTCCAGAGTGTCAGTTTGAGAGTGGGTCCATTAGCTAATATATTTTTACTACGCATTACGTTACAGAGTCTTTACGCTTACAGACTGTGTTTATATTGAGAAACGACAAAAAGATTTTGAAAATTTTACTATGTATTTTTCCTTCAATCGATTTAAGAATCTAAAGAGATTAAATAGGTAATAAGAGTCAGCGGGTTCGCTCGGCTCCGAATATTGGGTCGGGTGCCCATCACACCCTAGTAAGATCGGGGTGTGACAAATCTGGAAATCTGGGACGGAAAGTAGTCATACATACAAATGAAAGGCGAATATTGAGAATTAAAAAGGCCAAAATAGTAATTGTGTAGTCGGAAGAGTAAGAGACCCTTTCTAATTTGGAGGGAGATGCGTCACGAGAACGTTTTCGAATTTGTCAAGTCTTCAACTTACTTTAGATTATGTGGTGAAGGTCATGCGGTGAGGTGGATACGATTATACTAGCATTAACGCACCGGATTTCATCAAAGTTTAGAGGTTAACATGCTGGAGTGAGAGAAATATTAGGATGGGTGACCCCCTGGGAAGTGTACAAAAAGTCCTATAAATTTAGATATAAGAGGAAAATGAGAAGCTAGAGCAGCCTAAGGGAGATTGCAGTATGTGGAGTGGTTGGAGACCTTAAGAGGTCGTGTAGGACGAGGCAGACTAGACCAGTGAAGAGAAAGAAGGTGCATCATAGCTCTAGAATTAGGGTGAGTTTGAATAGCGTTTGGAAATATTTTGTGAGCGAGATGGTAGTAATTATATATATATGTATGCATATGATATCCCATACATGGCTATATTAGCGGGTATGTGTATCTCGGCAACCAACGTTGCGATATATGTAAGGCATTAATCGAACAGGGTAACGAAGTTCAAGTGACAAAAAAAAATGGTACAAATGTTACAAGGTAAGCTGATGCTATTTTCACTACAGGTTAGGCTTGGAGAGCTTTAATGTAATGACATCTGGAAAGTAAAGAAAGTGAGTAGATGGCAGGTAAGGAGATCAAAATGTCGGAAAAAGTGAAAAGTAAGAAACATGAGTAAGTGAAGCCTTCAAGAGGGACGACGGGCAAGCACAAGACTATTTGGGTAAAAAAAATTGGAAGTTAGGCATGTGAATTGGATAAAGTGTGGCAGTAAGGAACAAAAGAGAAATGTGTGGGGTCAGAGAATAGGCTTCGATAAGTGGGGCTAAAAAGATAGTGACCATGACGAGGAATGTGAAGTAAGAGAATGAATGGTTAGGCCTTGCACGATGTTAAGAGATTTCAACCCTTGAAAGGTATATAAAGGGATAAGTGTGTGGTTGGTCAAATTAACACGGTTGCCTCGGACATGGAGAAGCTTTCCAAAAAGATGGTGATGAATAGAACGGATTTGCGCGTTTAAAGGAATATTTCACGAACTTTAGAGCCGATACTACAAATAACAAGAGAAAAAAGGTGCTCGAGAAGGAAGAAACCCAAGGAAGGTTAAGGATGAAAGTAGGAAAGGTATACTAATGGGTTGGTCGAAGGAAGAGAGGAGAGCATTTAGGAGTAAAGTGATCGGAAATCTTTAACCATGGGAGTAAAAAGGATACTTTAACGAGTTGGCGGTAAGAAACCGATTACTCATTGAGGAAATAGTGAGGATGATGAGTCGACACAATTAATTAGAAAATTAATGACATGGAATAAGAATTCATGTGAAGACCACCCGACCGTAGCATCAGAAAGATAGATAAAGGTTCGATGAACGAGGATAGAGAGAGTGTAAACTGTAAGAATTCTGTGCTAAGAGCAAAAGTAGCAGGACACTCAAAAAACTTGGATGCACAGCTGCAACACAAACGCATAGTTAAGAAGAATTATGGGTAAGTGAGCTAAACGGGCGAAAGGACTAGTAGTGGATGGAAGGGTATGGAGATATTGACAAAAAAAAAAAAAGATGATATAGACATAAATGGAAGAAGAACTCAGGGAAAGAAGTTTTAGATATGTTATAAGCAATGTCGTGGAGAAAAACAATGAGTAAGGTATAATCGAAGACTTCATAAAGGACGTAGTGAATCCCGATGTCCCCATTAACTGATGGGTCCAGGAAATCATTAGTCATAAAAGACAGGAGTGTGAAATGATGGAAAAGAAGGCATCAGAATTGGATCTAACCCTTATAAATATTCCAATTGAATACAAGAGTGTAACTAGCAAGAAGATAGACAAGTCAGACTATACGATGAGGGAACCCCGGCCCTAAGAAGATCGTGAAGGGCGACAGATAATTATTGAAGACGACAGTTACTCGAAGGCTATGGGCGTATAAGGACCTCCTTAATAAGGTGGGAAGAACATACCATACTTGAAAGGAACTATGACGTTTCAAGCTCCAGAAAAGGAGATTTATTAGCTTGGGGCCAGAGTTCGAGGTGTATTGGCATATCGGGAAGGTAACGGAAAGAAGTAGCAACGAATTGACAATAAGTGTACCATGAGGCAGACATAGGGAGAAAGTATGGAAGATAACTCAAGAGAGCACTTTACTCCAAGATGAACTATGATATTTTTAGACCATGATTTGAATCCCTCGTATCGGGCAAAAAATTACGCCGTACCTAAGTATGCAGTGACATGCCCTAAAGGGTAATGAAAAGAGCAAGAAAGGTCTCTAAGCTAAATTTACAAAGGGTGTTAGAGAGGATGACGAACCCAAAGAACACTTGGGATGACAATGACAATTGTAATAAAAAGGGAACAATGATTGGTAGTTTTGAAATTTTTGAAGGAAAGAAAGACCGCTGCTCTTATGAATGGAAATAAAAGAGTTCACCGGATATTAGAAAATAGTTCATGGACAACTAATTATACTGAACATGAGAGCATATGCTATGGAATTATATGAACAACGTGAAGCTATGCCCAACTACAATTGTAAGAAGGCCACACTGAAAAGCCAACAAGGAATAACGACTGACGAAACGATCGCCGATACAAGGCAATCGAAGATAAGTATACTTGTGTTGCAAGAGAGTCATAATAGAAGAATTGCCGTAGTCCTATGCTTCTGGGATTGTATTGATAGATGTAAGGGAAGGAAGTAAAGAAAAAGTTGTAAAGGAGCTCAAAGATGTTTGAGCTATGAAATTAGTTGAACTCGGATTATAAGTTTGCCATGAGTGTAACTGGACTGCGAAGGATAATAAATGGCGAAGAAACATTGCGCATATACGTATTTCGGATCATGATATAACTGGCCTTAGAAAGGAACATAACCATTAGGTTCACTAGCAACACAGTTATGCTGGGTAAACATTTGGAATGTAAGGGTAAAAGAGATGGCGACAAGGATGTAAGGATTAGAGAGCCTGACTAATGGACTACAAAAAAATTGGTACAGTGTATATCTAAGATCAACGGGTACAAAAGGATAGCTCGAGATGGCACCGAAGGAGTAAACGCAAAGAGGGCGCCGTAGAGAGAGAAAGGTAGTTGCCACTAACAAGGAAACAAGGATCGAAAAAAAAAGAGTACTTACAGGACGATGAATAGTTATGGCACGACAAGTTATGACTACCATAATGGAGAAAGAAAAAGAGCGGGATGCTAGTTAATTTTCGATCAGGTACATGAGGACAAAGAAGTGAAAGAAGATGAGGCAATAAAAGAGTTAAGAAGGAATGAAGAGACTAATCCAAGTTATAGTTTAAGCAAATGGTAATCGGACCCTAAAGGAAAAAAATAATTGTTCTAACGAATCAAAGATGGTGTCGTGGGTTGGAAATACGGTAACATTCGAGGACAAATATTTTTAAGAGGGGAAAGATGTTACACCCCGTATCTTCGAAGAAGCACTTATCAAATTTGAAGCATAAGTACGTTGAGTTATGGTTAAACAAAACCACTTTGGAATATAAGGAGCAAGCATTATTAAGTATATTTAATAAGTGAAGGATGTATATAAGGTATACCGGAAGGTTTTATAAGGAAATAAGTGGAAGAAATGAAGTAGCACGACTTTGGAGAAATGATGGGTAATGTTTGTGTGGAAATTCTGGTCCAATTTGGGGGATGAACATCTCTTAGCATATGAAGTGTTTTGAAATGAAACAAAAGCCTAAAATGACGTTCTTCGAGTCTAGTTTCCAACGCAATAAACTGCTCGTCGACAGGACATCGGAGTAGAGAATTATAGACGTTACAAGTTCAGCTGACAGAGCAGAAACGCGTGCTACGATGCGCTACAATACCGACACTGCTACGAGGGGTTTTGCCTACGGTGACCCGACCCTAATTTGACCCTATATAAAGGGTAAAAACCCCCCTTTTTTCCATCAGATTTTGCTAGAAAAATCCAGAAATTGAAGAGAGAGAGTAAGGGAAACAAGAAGTAGGCAATTTTCAAGTGACGGAGTATTAATCGAAGCTCGGATAAACACATAGATGGGATTCTAGTATGGTTTTGCGGTGGATTCAAGGTGGATATTGAAGATATCGCTGTTCTAACAAAAATAAGGTATGAATCTCTTCTTATTAATATTACTTTTGGTTTATTAACGGAAATAAAGTTGTTAAATAATTGTGTAGTAAGTTTGTTAATTATGGAAGTTGGGAAACAGCGTGCGGGCTGTTTTATAGTAGATATTGGTGTGGGAATGATGTTATTGATGTTGGTATTGTTGTTGTTGTTGTTGGTTGCTGAATTGAGATTTCGGGCTAGGCATATAAACAGGGGAGATGCTTCCCGATTTTGAGCAGGATATAAAATAGTTTGACTTGAGAGCTTAGCACAAATATACTATGATGAGTCTAATGATAGCGTGAATCCTCTTAAATGTAGACTCACGAATTCAGACGAATAAGTGTGGATAATTGGAGGCTGAATAGGTATGTTAAGGCTTGTCCCTTCTTTTAAAGGCATGATTCCTATGTTATGATTTCATAAATGTTTTCATATTTTCCTTGTTATCAAAAGTTAAAAGTCTAGGATTCCGAGGCATGATTCCTTTCCCGATAACCCGTAAATGTTTTAAAAAATGTCCGTATTTTCTAAAACAGAGGTTTATGATTTTGTAAGCTTTTATGACTACAACGACGAACATGTTTTTGTAATGACAACGATGATGTCAAGGATGAGAATATTTCTATGATGACTATGATGAGAACAATTTCATGTTTAAAGGTTCCAAGCTTATGGTTTCAACATGAATATGAGAATATTGAGCTATTTCTTGATCCTCAATTTTATTCCTTGATAATGACTCTATTTTCCAAAGACTTCAAAGTATATGAATTGACGCCTTATGAGATTTATGATCCTATTCTATGTTTTCTCTTGATGTTATTCTTCATTGATAGTCCCACCTTATAATAATTGTTCCTTCAAGGTGAGACAAAGCGACCATGATTATTCCATAATGAAAATCGGAGGTTACCGACCTTATGTCACTCCGATAGAGTTACAACTTTCCTTGGGCTCTCCTGCATGCTGCTTATATAATATATGTATATGATATGTGATATGTAAATGGGGAATATGGGAAAAAGGGCCAGAGCGTTATATACGCGTAACCACTTCATCAGTTGGTATAATATGATCTCATCCCGGATGCGGGACATATGTGGTTAAATGGATTAGAGCCAATGCCTCGGCAATATGATATGTTCTATTTTCTATGTATATGAACAAGAAATGTTTTTCAAAAGAAAGCTAGCATGCATGGCATCCGCCCTAAGAGGCACTCACATGTACAAGTTATTCTTTTATCTCACGATATGCTCTATATTTCCATTCTGTTATTTTTCATACTTTACATCCCTTATTATGTTACTATTCATGCCTTAAATACTCGGTACATTACTCGTACTGACGTCCCTTCTTGTGGACGCTGCGTTCATGCCTGCAGATCGAGGTAGCCGGTGGACGATTCACGACAGTAGGACCTCATCTCGAGCGGCGGCCGGTACGCTCCATTGATCCGAGCTTCGGTCCTTTTGGTACGCTATTCGGTTACGTACATATATGGGTACGGCAGGGCCTTGTCCTGTCATTTCTACAATTTGTACTCCATAGAGGTCTGTAGACAAAGGACATGTAGTCGTGATGTTATGCAACCTCGTCAGCGTTTATTGTGTTGTATAGTATATATATATGGCGGCTAAATCGGCTCGCGCTGTTACTCTCAGTGTTTATGCTTATATGTATGTGTTGGCCGTGAGTTCCCAGTGCAGTGTCTCTTATGTTGATTGTTCGGAAGACAGTATAGCTCAGTTATAGATTGTATATGGGCCCAGGACAGTCAGTGAGAATTAAATGCAAGCACAGGAGTTTTTGGTCAGTAGTGGTCGGGCACTTGTTATGGCCTATCGGTTTGGGTCGTGACACTTAGCTTACCTGTTTTGGTCATATTCACAGATTTGATGAAGTTTCGACTTATTTAAAAACTGTGCACATCATTTAGTTGAATAAGGATCATTTTTAGGCAATGAATTAAGAGAATGAATATGTTCTGTTTTTGAAGTATTAGTCTAGGCTCGACATTTGCATTGGTGTATTTATGAACAAATCTTTTTGTTGATTTCATGACCAAGGTTGGGAACTTGATGTATTTTGATCTTGAAGTATTCTTAAAAGGTTGTGGTAAACTTTAAAATGATTTAAAATTTTGAAAATATGTCTTGTGTGATTCTGTGTTGTCTTGTCCATTTTGAACTGGATGAAATCTAAACCTCTGCTTGTCATGTTCATGTTGAACCCATCCTCATAATTTGAGGTTGTTGGTTTCAATATTTGTCATATGAACTTATAAAAAATGGCTTTCAAACTCTTTTAAAACTGGTATGTTGAGGATCTTTTCCTAAAAATGTTTGTTTGGACTTTGGGTGTTGATATGAGAACTTTACTAGTTCTGAGAATCTCTAAAATGGATTCTGACTTCCTTGTTCTTGACTCTGTGACTTTAAAAGATTTGAAAGAGGAGTTTATTGTCTTATATATATTTGTTTGGTGATTGAATTGCCCTTTTGAACCTTGTTAGTTATTTGAAAGTTAAAAGGGACTCCCTTGAACTTGCTCAGTTGGATTATAAGACTGATAAGTTGGATATTTGTTTAAAATAGGGCCTAAAAGACTTGTAACTTGAATTGTTAGTTTTCTTAGAGAGTCTAGAGGTCTGAACATTGTATGATCCTGCTCTTCCTGGGAACTGGAAAAAGAATAAGAGTAAGAAGTTTACAAAGAACTTAGCTCTTGTATAAAATTTGAAATAGAAAACTGGAGATACGTCTATAAGTTGATATCATGGATTGCTGAGATTTCCCTATGTCCTACCCACTTCTGGTCTCCATGAAAGCTGCTATCTATAACTCATGCTTTTTACACTAATATAGGGCCATAGTATATTTGATACCCCCAGCCTCACATAGACCATTAAAAATCAGTAGAAGAAGGCTAAGAATAAGGTCAAACTGTTCTTGGAGGAATTGAGGGTGATACTTATTTGAAAATGCTCATTCCTTTATTGTGTACTTGTTGATTTGAATGCCATCTTATGAGCTATTTACAACTGTCTGAACCATGTCTATGGTGTTTATTTTTTTGAGCCTAGGATTGAGTATCATGCCTCTTGTACCTTAGAACTAGCTTGGTCCTTCACTTTGCCTTATTGGGTTTTTATTTCTAAAACTGGGAACCAGTGTAGGATCTATGCTCTGTCTTGTTTGCTTCTTTGGCTTGGTTTGACATGATCTTCCCCTGTCCTTTCTCTGCATTATTGTTGTTAGCCCCCCCCCCCCCATTACCATGAATCCTCTATGGTTTCTATGTTCCTACTGTTATGGCTTCTGTGTTACTTGCAACTTTCTAATACTTTGCCTTACTTGGTTTGGTAATTTAACACCTCTCCCGGAACTCTGTTGCATCTTGGGATCAGTTGCTTGAGACCTTAAATTGAATCTAAATGAATTATAGTAGCTTCTTTAGGTGTTATGGACCACTGTTTAGTCTTGTTAACTTTCAGAGACCTCATGTGCCTTTAAAACCTATTAAAAGTCCAAAATTTGGGTTAAAAAATGAAACTTCTGGGGTCGTGTTCTAGTTTGGATTTCTGGGAATTGAATTGATCAAATAGGATGTATATCAAGTATATTTGGAGGGTATGCCACTAAGGTTTTGGTCTCTAAAAACTTTTTAAAACATGAAACTTTTCAACATAGAGATCATGAGTTTTATCCTTGTATACCCGTTATGAAAACCTTCCAACGAATCAATCACATAAATTTTTACCAAGTCGACAACATCTGAAAATACGCACTTTCTTCTAACATCTATAACCGGTTCGCGTTCCTCGACACTCTCTCCACTATAACCGGCGTTCCTCGACACTCTCCCCGCAAAGTCTCTAGGATATACACAAATACCATGACATAAGTGCTTGACTCGGCAACACTCCGAACTGAATTGGAGCTCGCCAATCTCGCGGGAACAACTTCTAGCAAAGTCTTCTCTTCATCTGGGTGTACCTGCGTGGCATGAAACGCAGCCCCCCGAAGAAGGAGGGTCAGTACGGAATATGTACTGAGTATGTAAAGCAATAACAAGTAATACCCATAGCTTAATTTAGAAGAGAAAAAAAAATCACAATCAAGCTCATTACCTGCAGCCCTCGCTGGAGGAAACATAAATGTACCCATGGGGTCTTAGAACAATCCTTAAGTAAATAATGCGAGTGAACACACGTCCTTTAAGCACACACAATATAAACTCAGAGCACACGAATTCTAGAATACACAATCTAAACATAGTATCACAATAGTCCCTTCGGACAGCCGCTTCCGGCGTAGGAATGATGGCCCCTTCGGGCATGCCGCTTCCGGCATAATAATAAGGATGGCCCCTTCGGGCGTTGCCGCTTCCGGCATAATAATAACGATGGCCCCTTCGGGCATTGCCGCTTCCGCATAATAATAAAGATGGCCCTTCGGGCATGCCGCTTCCGGCATAACAATAATCACGGCCCCTTCGGGCATAATAGTAATGATAATGTAAACATAAGTAGTAAGTGAAATGAAGTAGTAAAATCTCGCACCCCTTTCGGAGTGGTTTTGGAAAAATAGCTCACTCAGACATAAGCTGAGGCCATAGTGCTCCCGGACGTGAGCTGAGGCCATAGCACACTCGGGATCACCGAGGCCACGACTCGCTCGGACACGGACCGAGGCCATAGCACACTCGGGCATAAGCCGAGGCCACCGCACCCCTTCGGAGTGGTTTTAGAAAGTCTAAATATTAAAATCTCACACCCCCGTCGGAGTGGTTTTAGAAAAATCGATTTTGTGTTTCTTTGTATAAAACTAGTTCTTTAAAATCATCGGTGAACCACAAACGCGTTTCCGAAGCCATTTTTTTGGAAAACCGAAGTAATAATTATATTAGGAACATTGTCACACCACCACGTACATTATAGAACATAATGAGGTAGCTAAACCACTGGCCTTTGGTAGTCGGGTTCTACTCATGCAAGTTCTAAATGTTCGTGGAGTTCTTCCATCATTTCACACAATTTCTAATTCAATTCTACTGAATGAATAGTAGTTAATTTCAATCTCGAATTTCTAAGAAAGGAATTGTCCCCGAGGCACATATTCAAGCCTACTACGTCTAAGACATGCCAAAGAAAGAAAGTGAAGCCTTACATACCTTTTCCGTCTCTTACGCTACTCCAAATTCCAGTTCCAAGTTTGCCAAAATCTGCAATTTGGTCGCATTTACCAGTTACTATTCATGAGACTTAAAATTTCAATCTTGCCTCAATACTTGTCTACCGAAATTTCGGCAGCATTTCCCCGTAAACACACCATCCCGAGGATATGGCTCGGCCCAAATATCAACAACAATACCAACAAGCACATCAACAATATCCATAAGCAATTCCAAACACATTCTAACATTAATAACTCTTTTCTATATAATTCGACAACATTCGTGCATATTCAATTCAACTTCACATATTCAAAATGACTCCATCGACATACTACTCCACCCGACACATTAGCAATATCATTACTACAATCATAAGAACCATACCAATGTCATTCTAACTTTTTCCATAATCCACAAACACCCACAACTTCACTTCTAATCATTCAATTCTCATTTTTTTTTCCATCATAGAATCCACAATACAACAACTAAAATATTGAATAGAATCAATTCATCATAACTTACCAAAACAACCTACCCTTCGGCCACACCACCACATACATGTGTTCATGCATTTTCATCCATTTCTATACATTACAACCACAACCAAAATGCTAAATAAAGTTGGTTCATCATCACCACACAATACCACACACACACACGGCCACACACACACACCATGCACGGCTACAACTTCAACTTCCATATTTTTTTTGAATTTCATCCACTTTCACATACTACAACATACACAAACACCCATAACATGAAAAAGAAGAGAAATTCTTACCTTTTCCTTCAACTTTCCCACTTACTTGAATTCTTGAAAGTGCCACAAAGAGTGATTTTCTTGTTCCAACAATTGTGCCATGTTAAAGAGGGCCTTCAATTTAGTAGGAAGGCATGAAGAAACAAATTTTTGAGATCAAAGTTAAGGACTTCAAATTTTTCTCTTCTCTTTTTTTTTTTTCTCTTGGCCGTGACTTCTCCTTGCTCTCTACTCTTCTTCTTTTTTTGTTTTGCTTTCAATTGAAAGATGAACAAATATGTATATATACATATAATTCTCATGCATGTGAGGGGCACATGCCCCTCTCTAGAAATTTTCCTAATTTCTCTAGAAAAGATGACTAAATTTTGTCATCTTTTTATTATTCCCTTTTCTTTTTCTTTTTCTTTCTTTTAGTCACATGGCCAATATGGCCTCTTTGGAGTTTTCATGAAACTTGGGTGAAATTCCCATTTTGCCCCTCGACTTTTCGCATTATTACCGTTTCGCCCCTAGCCTTCCACATTATTTCCATTAGCCATTTTGCAAATTCCTCTCGTTTACCCTTGGCCTTTCCCAATATTTCCATACTAATAATGTTCATAAGCAACATTCATAACCACTGGTGCATTAAAATAATTTTTGAAAATCGTCTCGCCCGTAACTTTCCACGACAGCCTTGAAATTTCCAAACGTACAAGATGCGGGCTATAACATCCTCCCCCCCTTTAGAACATTCGTCCTCGAATGTTCAACTGACCTTATAGGGTCTTGTATAGCACTTCGGGAGGGGGTTTCTTTTGCACCAACGGTTCTTCTTCCCAATTCCGCGTACAACATAGCAAAATTCCTTATTATAAATTTTCCCTTCATTTTCGGTCGATACCCTCACATGCGAAATATTATACATGTCCATATACATATGCACATATCGTTAGTATCAACTAACCCACAGAATACTTCCAGACACTGTTCAAGCCTATCCAAATTTCAGAATCGTAGTGTACTCTCTGTCTCTTCTTTAATCTGGCCTGTCGCGTGCTATGCGGCCTTTTTGTGGTCTCCAACCATCTCGTACATTCTAATTTCTCATTTGTCTCTTGGATCTACATTTGTGAAAATTTCAGTAAACTTCCCAGGGGGTCACCCATCATGAAATTGCTCCTACCTGAGCACGCTTAATCCCGGAACTTTGGTGGGATTTGGTGCCTTAATGCTGATATAATCGCGTCCACTCCCTCATATGCCCTTTACTACATAATCTGGAGCCAGTCATAGCTTCACAGATTCTGAGGCATTTTTGTAACACACCCTTTCTTGTACAATTACCGTCTTACCCTTTTCGATTCTTAATGTTCACCTTCACTTTCATTCTCCCGACTTACATTTCAGTAATACTTCAATATTCTCATCTCATCCAACATGCCTCGTCCGCACCGTTGTTTACCACTGTACTTTGTAACTGTTGATGTCATAGGTCGCTTTCTTTTGTCGACATCGTCCTTCAGCTGAAATAAAAGATTAGTACAAGGGACTTCATGTCTTATGACTGGGCTCTATCGCACGATCTTAGATATGACAGAAGGTCAACAATCCCCTAGATGCCCGTAGCCTCCTGTTTATAAATGTGGCGCGCTTCACACCATAAACGTGGACTCTACCGACACGACTTTGCGACAACCCCTAAGACAGGACACGCTCGATACCACTTTGTCACACCCCGACCTTACTAGGGTGTGATGGGCACCCGACTCTCCTCAGAGTCGAGCGAACCCTTAAACGTTCGCGTTACTAAAACCTGTCATTTCAAAAACTTTTTAAAACATGAAACTTTTCAAAATAGAGATCACTGTTTTTATACAGATTATGAAAACCTGCAGTCAATCACATAAATTTTTGCCAACTGACAACATCTGAAAATACACACTCTTTTAACATCTATAACCGATTCGCGTTCCTCGACACTCTCTCCACAGACAAAGCAAAGTCTCTAGGATATACACAAATACCATGACATAAGTGCTTGACTCGGCAACACTCCGAATCGAATCGAGCTCGCCAATCTCGCGGGAACAACTTCTAGCAAAGTCTTCTCTTCATCTGGGTGTACCTGCGTGGCATGAAACGCAGCCCCCCGAAGAAGGAGGGTCAGTACGGAATATGTACTGAGTATGTAAAGCAATAACAAGTAATACCCATAGCTTAATTTAGAAGAGAAGAAATCACAATCAAGCTCATTACCTGCAGCCCTCGCTGGAGGAAACATAAATGTACCCATGGGGTCTTAGAACAATCCTTAAGTAAATAATGCGAGTGAACACACGTCCTTTAAGCACACACAATATAAACTCAGAGCACACGAATTCTAGAATACACAATCTAAACATAGTATCACAATAGTCCCTTCGGACGACCGCTTCCGGCGTAGGAATGATGGCCCTTCGGCATGCCGCTTCCGCATAATAATAACGATGGCCCTTCGGGCATTGCCGCTTCCGGCATAATAATAACGATGGCCCCTTCGGCATTGCCGCTTCCGGCATAATAATAAAGATGGCCCCTTCGGGCATGCCGCTTCCGGCATAACAATAATCACGGCCCCTTCGGGCATAATAGTAATGATAATGTAAACATAAGTAGTAAGTGAAATGAAGTAGTAAAATCTCGCACCCCTTTCGGAGTGGTTTTGGAAAAATAGCTCACTCGTACATAAGTCGAGGCCATAGTGCTCCCGCACGTGAGCCGAGGCCATAGCACACTCGGTGATCGGAGGCCACGTCGCTCAGACACGGACCGAGGCCATAGCACACTCAGGCATAAGCTGAGGCCACCGCACCCCCTTCGGAGTGGTTTTAGAAAGTCTAAATATTAAAATCTCACACCCCCGTCGGAGTGATTTTAGAAAAATCGATTTTGTGTTTCTTTGTATAAAACTAGTTCTTTAAAAATCATCAGTGAACCACAAACGCGTTTCCGAAGCCATTTTTTTTTTGGAAAACCGAAGTAATAATTATATTAGGAACATTGTCACACCACCACGTACATTATAGAACATAATGAGGTAGCTAAACCACTGGCCTTTGGTAGTCGGGTTCTACTCATGCAAGTTCTAAATGTTCAGGGAGTTCTTCCATCATTTCACACAATTTCTAATTCAATTCTACTGAATGAATAGTAGTTAATTTCAATCTCGAATTTCTAAGAAAGGAATTGTCCCCGAGGCACATATTCAAGCCTACTACGTCTAAGACATGCCAAAGAAAGAAAGTGAAGCCTTACATACCTTTTCCGTCTCTTACGCTACTCCAAATTCCAGGCCCAAGTTTGCCAAAATCCGCAATTTGGTCGCATTTACCAGCTTACTATTCATGAGACTTAAAATTTCAATCTTGCCTCAATACTTGTCTACCGAAATTTCGGCAAAGATTTCCCCCGTAAACACACCATCCCGAGGATATGGCTCGGCCCAAATATCAACAACAATACCAACAAGCACATCAACAATATCCATAAGCAATTCCAAACACATTCTAACATTAATAACTCTTTTCTATATAATTCGACAACATTCGTGCATATTCAATTCAACTTCACATATTCAAAATGACTCCATCGACATACTACTCCACCCGACACATTAGCAATATCATTACTACAATCATAAGAACCATACCAATGTCATTCTAACTTTTTCCATAATCCACAAACACCCACAACTTCACTTCTAATCATTCAATTCTCATTTTTTTTTCCATCATAGAATCCACAATACAACAACTAAAATATTGAATAGAATCAATTCATCATAACTTACCAAAACAACCTACCCTTCGGCCACACCACCACATACATGTGTTCATGCATTTTCATCCATTTCTATACATTACAACCACAACCAAAATGCTAAATAAAGTTGGTTCATCATCACCACACAATACCACACACACACACGGCCACACACACACACACCATGCACGGCTACAACTTCAACTTCCATATTTTTTTGAATTTCATCCACTTTCACATACTACAACATACACAAACACCCATAACATGAAAAAGAAGAGAAATTCTTACCTTTTCCTTCAACTTTCCCACTTACTTGAATTCTTGAAAGTGCCACAAAGAGTGATTTTCTTGTTCCAACAATTGTGCCATGTTAAAGAGGGCCTTCAATTTAGTAGGAAGGCATGAAGAAACAAATTTTTGAGATCAAAGTTAAGGACTTCAAATTTTTCTCTTTTTTTTTTTTTTTCTCTTGGCCGTGACTTCTCCTTGCTCTCTACTCTTCTTTTTTTTGTTTTGCTTTCAATTGAAAGATGAACAAATATGTATATATACATATAATTCTCATGCATGTGAGGGGCACATGCCCCTCTCTAGAATTTTCCCTAATTTCTCTAGAAAAGATGACTAAATTTTGTCATCTTTTTATTATTCCCTTTTCTTTTTCTTTTTCTTTCTTTTTAGTCACATGGCCAATATGGCCTCTTTGGAGTTTTCATGAAACTTGGGTGAAATTCCCATTTTGCCCCTCGACTTTTCGCATTATTACCGTTTCGCCCCTAGCCTTCCACATTATTTCCATTAGCCATTTTGCAAATTCCTCTGTTTACCCTTGGCCTTTCCCAATATTTCCATACTAATAATGTTCATAAGCAACATTCATAACCACTGGTGCATTAAAATAATTTTTGAAAATCGTCTCGCCCGTAACTTTCCACGACAAAATTTCCAAACGAAATTTCACAAACGTACAAGATGCGGAACATAAAACCTTTTTCTAAACTTAGGTGGGCTTATGTAGTGTTCTACTTAGGTTAAACGCCTTCTGGTTTTAACCTAGGCGTTCTCGTCCGAAACCCATATCGCCTAATTTTGGGCAAAAATCTACCACTTTTATTTCTTGAAAGTGTTGTATTTCTGCATGAATGACCAACCTTTTATTGCGGGAATCTAAAACAAAAACAGTTTTTACCAAAAAACAATTTATATTTATAGACATACTATTAGAACCCGTAGGTTAACCATATTTTACGGATCCTTAATACCGGGGTGCCTAACACCTTCCCCAGGGGATCACCAAAACCCTTACCCATACTTTGGTTAGATTAGATTTCTTTTAAAATTTAGCCGTTTTAAATGAACCCTTTTCGAATTGGTTTTCCTAATTTCCGAAAAATTAGGTAGCGACTCTAAACAATGTCCATTTAGAGCACCATCACGTAGAGGTATATTATTCCTTTTTCCCGGTACGATTGACAACCGTACTTCCCCGGGATACTTTTCTTTTTAAATGAGGCAAGCGCAAATACGAATCGGAAAAAAATACCAATCCGCTACAACAATCACACCTTTGCTTTGCCTTTACGCAAAGGCCTCCAAATACTCAAAGTCTAACCATAATCGAATTCTAAGTTAGAAAATAGGAAGAACAATACTCATATTGGTAGGCTATTATTCGAATCAAAATTAACTATGGAAAAAGGGGGAAATGGGCCCACAAGGGCAGAACGGATATTTCGAAAGTGAACTCGGTGACCAACGTTCTAGAAGTTCAATTATACTAGTCAATTGCTAGAATAACTCAAGAATAGGTCAATTTCATCATTCAATAAAAGCCCCTAGTTTGGGTATAAACCCTAACTTTCAATCTTCAATTTCATAAAAAAAAATAAAAAAAAATGGAAGATTCAAGCGTATTAGTTACTAAATCATCAAATTCCATACTTAAATTAGTCAAATAGACCAACAATTCTCATGTAGAATGACTAAAACTCAAATAATGAAATAAACATCAAAACCCATCTTTCCTCTTAAGTCCTATAGAAATTCTAGCATGGATTCAAGCTTAGGAAAGATGAAGGAAAGAATTCTAGGTTAGGAAACTTAACCACAAGAGAAATCAGCCAAGAACTCTCCAAATCACATCAAAGGATGCTTAGAAACAATAAATTAAGTGATAGGAAATGAAGGGTTTTAACTAGGTATTAAATAAGATTCTGGTCCCGTCATTCACTTCAGTGGGTAGACCATTCGTTACAGCGGGCCCATCACAGCGGCCCACACATCGCTGCCACAGTGGATCCCTGTCCGCTGTAGTGACTCACCACTAATCTTTCACCCCCACCGTAGCGGACCATACCTCGCTACACCGGGTCCGCTATAGCGCAACTGGTGCGCACTACGGCAGACACCAGCCACCAGAATTTCCTGGTTTTTCACTATCTCAAACTCGAAATTCGACAATCAATCGAGACCTCAAAAATACTAACCAGACGTCCATTCACACATAAAGACACGCTACGAAAAATAAGGGACAAGAATGGAAGAATTGAGATACAGTTGACCTTACCCTCTCCAATGATCATTGATTTGCTCTGGAAATTCTCTCTAACCAGTTCTAGGAGAGTATTGGTGTAAAATGAGGTTCAATCCTGAAGAGGAGAAATAAAAGCTAGGTCAGATTCAGCGATTTTCGCAGAGGTGGAAGGAGGCTCTCTAAGGCGACCTTGCTTCTGTCGAGAAACGATCCGCTAAGGCGGACTCACTCAACTTTCCATTTTTCGGTGAAGCAGATGAACCATCGCAGATGTGGGCACGCCAGTGCAGCCCAATGATCGCTGGTGCAAAGCAGCAGAATCAGGAAAACCTGAGTTGATTTAAAATCCTTCCCAACCCGGCTACAGGTCACCCTTTCCCGTGAACCCCACGTGTTACAACTATCGGTGCGAACTCAACCAAGGCATATTTTGGGAAATGAATAAGGGAAGTCTGTAACGACGTTTGGGCGTTACATTTACACCACGCTTTATGGGCCGTAGAATGACCTATGGTCCATCTTTTATGTCGTGAATCCCACTTTTCAGTTAATTTTTTTTTCTTCAAAATTTTGGGATATTTTCACGTAATTTTCCCAACTTTAACCCTTCTGACACTTACTACGTGAAACACAGTAAAAACATATCAAAACAACACCAACTTGCTTGAAAACAAGTGAAACTCATCGTTAAAAAGCATCAAATATGCCACAATTCCACGGCATATCAGGGTGCTTGAGGAAAGGAGTAGCCCAAATAAATAACATAAGTCATAACTGAACATTGGATACTGAAACCGAACTAAAACTGAAAACATAAGGATAAATGAACTGAACATATGGGTCATAATCACTACCCCTTTAGTGAGCATGAAAAAAATGTTAGTTGTCATAAGAATCAAGTTGTTTCAACAACTATGCAAAAAGGTAAATTGCAGAATAAGTAAATCAACTCAAGGATTTTTACATGGAAAACTCTTTGCACAAGGGAGGAAAAAATCCACAGCCTATCTCTTATAGGAATTTCCTAAACCCCACCAAAACACGAGAAGTTTAAGGTTATAGTGACTTGTACACCTAAGGAACTATTCTTAACAATCCCATCTCTACCCACTTAATACTCAATACTTCAATGACTCTACCCAGTCAAAGAAGCACCGTACATAATCTAAAGCACCGTACATAATCTATCATAAAGACAGATGCTGAGCAAAGGAGATGAAGATGACTCAGTCACAAAGCAGTTCATTGAAGAATAGAACAGGCATGAAAACATGTTCTATCTCAAAGAGTCATCAGGTGCAGTTGATGAATATTTAGCTATTGCAATTCTTTTCCTGATAGCGGGTCACATGTATAGGACAAACTGGGGTATTGGTCATAGACTAAAAGATATTTTAGAAGCTCACAAAGGTCCATTTACAGGCCAAGGATGAATCAAAAAAGAAATATTTATTGCTTCTACCTCCTATTTTTTATGAAGAGAATGAATCTTTTTCTCGAAGGATCAGAAAAAAATTTATCCGGATCTCCTGTGGGAATGATTTGGAATATCCAAAATCGAAAATAGATCATGAGGCTAAAAGGTGAAGATTACTCAGAAGTATTTTGTTCAAGTGAAGAGAGTTGTAGAGAAAACATATGAACGACATCTGCAAACATGTTTCCACACTAAACAAGAATATGATCAGAGTCACATAGCTAGATACGGCTAAAGACATGATTTATTGCAGCAATGAATAAATCTATGTGAACAAATATAGACATAGAGCAAAGAGCATTATGCTGTGAAACAAGTCTATCAACATGTTCCATCATCCATCTGAAAAGCATGCTCAAGATAGAGTCGGTGGAATGAACGAGAAGGGGATGATGAAATAGGTTCATGAACATGTTCTATCTTTTAGACAGTGTAGAGATTCAGAGGCGGACGAAATAGGTGGATGAAATAGGTTTGTGAACATGGTCCAGTGCAAGTCCTACAACAACTAGGATTTGCATTTTTATGGTAAAAACTTGGCGGTCAAGATTATAGGATTCCTTGCCATAATTAAACAAGGTTCTTTAGACAACGACAAGGAGAATGAAGTCGATCCAAAAGGAAAGAATCCTAATTCAACACAAACCCTAATATATCTCATTGGCCTACTCGAAAAGGGTTCTGAGTTTCCCAACTTGCTGTGCACTCAAGGATATATAAATCTAAGTCTCACCAAGAAGAAGGTTCGCACGCCCAAAAAGAGAGATTTTAGAATATCTAACTATAAATGAAGATATCAAGAATATTAAGAATCTAGGCATGCATTCATAGTACGAGAAGAAGATGTAAGAAGCTGTCAAATAGAGTTGATATTGTACAGTTCTTGAGTCTAGAAAACATGAATTAGGTTGTTTATCGAGTTGTACTTTATCAGCTTTCATAGAAGCAGTCAATAAGGTACAAAAATGTTGTGAATTCAACTTCAAGTTGGGATCAACTTGAAGGTTGCTTGCTAGTTAGAGGTTGATTAGTAAGATTTGGATTAGAGGTTAGTTCCTAGCTTAAAGAGGTTGGAACTTGAATTTGCAGAGGCTCACCATTGTAGTCAAGTTTGAGGAAAATCCTACAGAGGTGTAGGTCGTGATTTTTATCGCCCTTTTGAGCCGGGTGGTGTGTTCTTTACTTACTTGTTTTTTATATTCTGCAAGACGCTAGCATAGAACAGGTAAAGTAACGTGTTCCATCCTTAGGCAAAAATTTGATATCGTATGGATAAGAAGTAAGCCGTGCAACCTAACAAGTGGTATGAGAGTAGGTTCTCCTTAAAGAGGCCAACACCTTGGGAGAAGATCATGATGAAGGCTGCATAACCTACAGAGCAAAGCAGAGGGAATCAGTCTACATGCTTCCACTATTCAAAAGCGAGCACTATTTCTTATGGAAGAATATGATGCAGACCTATCTAATAGGATATGTGGATAATCATGTCAGAAAGACCGCTGACCCCCATGAATACTATGCATAATAGTACAAGAAGGCCAAAAACTTAAGAGGAGTTCACGACTGAGGATGTTGCAATAATGGAGCTAAACGCAAAAGCGGTTAGCATTCTACTCTGCGGCCTAGGAAGGATCAGTGCAGCAGAGTATCAGGATGCTCTAGTGCTAAGGAAATCAGGTATTTGCTAGGACAAACTCATGAGGGTATGACTCAAGAAAAGCAACTCAGATTAAATGTGCTTACGAGGAAATACAAACTATTTGCAATGAAGGAGAAGGAGTCAATCAGTTATATGTTCAATAGATTTGTCAAAATTACCAGTAATCTCGTAGCTCTTGGTAAGACCTTTATCAACAAAAATGTCATGACCCGACTAGGGCTATGACGGGTACCCGAGGCTGACCACCGAGCACCACCCATTCTATTGCTTATCCTTCCTGTATTCATATTCCTTATCAATTATGATCAGGGAAAACAACTTTCATTTAAATCAGGTTTACTTATATAAACATAGGCTCTTTAGGCTATCAAAATAATAATATACATATACCTGCATATGCATGAGGACTATGGGACCATACTACCCACACATACGTATCTACAAGCCTCTACTAGAATACTAAGCATATAGACGGGACAGGACCCCGTCATACCCAAAATATATGTACACCAAACATATGTCTCAAAATAGCACCTCCGGAATAGAGGAGGGCTTCTGTAAATCTGGTGCTAACTCCTACGGCTCTGCACCGTCTCTCCGTCTACCTGTGGGTATGAACACAGCGTCCAAAGAAAACGGACGTCAGTACGAATATTGTACTGAGTATGTAAGGCATGAATGAAATAAATATGATAGGGAAGTCATAATGGCACAGGACGAGGACATGACCTTCGACTGGATACATTTATTGCATATATTACACATAGCATATCACATAAGCTATCATGGCATATACCTCATATTATCCTACATAACTCGTCGTATCGTACATACATTATCACTTCATACATACATACATACATTGTCATATCATGCACACATCGTCATATCATACATGCATTATCATATCATACACACATCATCATCATTAGTTCACGTCCGGGTACCCATCGTACGTGCAACCCCACCAAATGTGATCATGTCCGCCCTTTTCTCGGTACGGTGTAGTCGCACGCGGTGGTCGGTCCGTCCGCCCTTTTCTCGGTGCGGTGGAATAGTATCATCACATCCGCCCTTTTCTCGGTGCGGTGGAATCATATCATCACACACATCACACATTCATCATCATACATAACATATGCTTATCGTTACCATACATTTCATAGACATATCGTGGCTTTATCTTAATTTAACATCATCAATGCATATATACATACATATACACCATATACTCATCGTCATACATTTTATAGATACATTGTAGGCTAGCATAAACACACATGTCATAGATTTGCAACTATTAATTATCTTATAAGCATATCATGGCTCTAGCATAAATTAGTATAATTACATACACATATACAAGCATATATCATCACATCATATATTGGAACTCATAAGCATCTATAGTCATGTCGGGGTGACGTAAGGTCGTGGAACCCCGATTACATTATGGAGTAATCAGACTATCATATCTCACCTCGAAGGGACTAACATTTTTAAGGTGAGTGTTCACAAGGAAAGCATCAATGGAATCATTCTTAGAGTCGTTGACTTCATAGGCGTCATTTCTCACTTTAGTCCACTTTCGATTTAACTTATCATCGTCAATTATCGTGCCCGTGTCTTATCTCTCTTCTTTATCTTATTCATATATAGCTCCTTATAGTCATAGGCTCGTCGCTATTACTATCGTACTCATAATGCATATCTCTCATCTTTCTCTCGTATGGTTATTTATAAACATAGGCTCTTAGTTCTTGGGAATTTAGGAAATTCGTGGAGACGGAGGAAAATCATGCCTTGAAAGAAAGAGACTAATCATCATAAGATAAGTTTGTCGACAAGGATTAATAGCAAGGAGTCATATGAAGGTCATTAACTTATAGAAATCTTGTATCGTAACTTTAGGATCTCCAGACTTGGCTCATCATCATATTCATAACATACTTCTTACTTCATCTCATACGGGCTCCTTTTAACGTATACTCATCGTTTCTGATACATACATATATGTGGAGAAGGTATAGAAAGATAGGAGGATTCATACCGTAGAGTCATGCCTTAGAAAGAAAGGTGAAGCCTCACATACCTTTTCCATTTAAATACTCGATTTCTTTCTCATCTTGTTTCAATGCACTCGTTAATACCTTCAATGGGATTCGTATCAACATTAGTTAGACAATCATGAGAGCGTACTTACTAAAGTTATAGAAAATTGGGCAGCGTTTCCTTTGTTTATACTACTTTCCGCCATATTCCATATCAACCCTCAACATTCATAACAACGATCACAATATCATAAACGATAAGCATCATCCATTCGCATTATCCACATTTAGGAATTTCTCTCCAAATTCTCCATATTCATGACCAAGTTCACTATCGTGTTCTTTCATATACAATACTCACTTCCATGTTCTAAATATCATTTATAATGTATTTATATTCATAATTTACCAAGAACTATAACTCATTCCAAACGTTCACTCAAAAGTGGCACTCTTGCACATTCATGACCCATTTCATATTTTCTTTTGTAATCCAAGTGTTTCAACTTTACAATACTTCAAATATCATGAGAATACCATAAAACATACCTTAGATGATGGAGGAACAAGCCTTGGATGATAATACACCTTTTTCTCCAAAACCCTATTTCACCCTTTCTTGGATTTTCTTGGTTTAGATGACTTTAGTGGAGTTTCATAGGCTTGATTCACTCTAATTTTGTTGTTGACCCTTGATTTCCATTGATTTCTCATGGATGAAATGTTTGGAACTCTCTAGAGGTTTCTTGAATGGTGGAGGTGGGAGATGAAATAAAATGAAATGAGAAAGGGTCCCTTATATAATTCAACATTTCAAAGCCCGACCAAGATATACGGACCAACATACGGTCCGTAACATTTATACGGTCCGTATGTCTAGCCGTAGATCTGGTCCAGAAGTAAGTATGCTCTACCGGATCGAATCTACGGTTGGACATACGGTCCATACATTTTATACGGGCCGTGGTCCGGTCGTAGGAGATGTCATTTTTTCCGAGAATCGTTTCGTCGACTCGTTTGATCTTCGATCCATATGGAACCTTCTTAAAACTTATTCCTTACTTCAATACTATTCTAAGGGACATTATAACTCTTCCTTAGGGCATCATTCATACACCATTAGTTCAACACTCGAAATTCTTATTCGTTACTCGACATACGACTCGCTTCCCTTAACAACTTTCTTTCCTTAACTCGAATGTCTTTGGAAATCTTAATTAGGACCATCAATTACTACCTCTCGCTTATCCCCAAACCTCGTATACGTCGTACCCTTCGATGATCTATTCACTGTACGCTAAGGGGAATTTTCGAGGTGTAACATTCTTCCCCCCTTTTGGAACATTCGTCCTCGAATGTTAAATCGTTAGGAATTCTAGAAAAATTTCGCCAGAGTTTCCCCTATAATATGGCGTTACCATCCTGTCACAACAACCCATAATATCATTCCTCACATACAACACATAGCAATAGTTGGCCACACACGACACACATACCTCATAATCTCGATGTCTCATCATAGTTCTCTTCCGGACCGAAATAAATGCGGGTACGTGGATTTCATCTTCTCTTCCGCTTCCCAAGTCATCTCTTCCCGATTATTATTTCGCCATAAGACTTTAACTCGAGGCTATTTCTTTATTTCGAAGCCTTCGTGCTTGCCTCGTCTAATATGGCAATGGTACTTCTTCATAGGCTAACTTTTCCGTCACTTGAACATCATTTACGGGGACGATCCTAGTAGAATCTCCAAGACCTTTACGAAGCATCGAGGCACGAAAACTGGATGAACTGACTCCGAATCGGGAAGTAGATCTTATTCGTAAGCCACTTGGCCTACTTTGCGCACAATTTCATAAGGTCTAACATGTCGGGGACTTATCTTCCTCTTTTTGTTAAATCTCATAACGCCCTTTACTGGCGACACTTTCAAGGATACCAGTCTTTCACTTGAGATTCTACGTCTCGTCGATCCTTCTTCTTGTTCAATAACGATATTAAGTCTTACGTGGTTTGCAAATCCATCTCACTTGGTTTCGTTGGCAAATTATAAATATTGGCAAGTTACATAATCGTTCTTGAGTGATTCGTGTGCATACATCTATACATATACATGTATCCATATCCGCATACATATTCGTGTTTGTAACCATGTTTTCATTCATACTTGCATTCATCTACATACTCACTTTCATAACATTTCTGTATCCATAGCGTATTTGTACTTACGTTCGCATCATATACGTATCTCATGTATTACATTTGCTTAGCATATTCGCACTCATATTGATTTCATATACAAAGCATTTACATAGCATACCTGACCACGAGGGTTCAGTGTTGCACATAGGCATATACACATATAAGGTCGTAGGCATCTTTGGCATCGTTCTATCGTCATTCATTTCACCTATCTTTCACATCTTGGGGTCTATCGTTCAATCTTTATACTCGTGTTCTCCCCACTCGCTTCCCCCCCTTTTAGGGTTTTGCCTGTACCATTTTTAAATCCGTCGTCTCGCCTTTCAAATCTTTAATTTCATATTTACATATCCCTTACTATACCGCATCTCATCCAGGCCGTTTCCCATGATTCATAACTATGATAATTCGCGCGTGGAGTCTTAACATACTCACCCTATAGTTTCGTAATCAAGTACCACACCCGACGTAGCAATCTGAACAATGATGTATTTCACTTAGCTCATCGGGCAATTATAAGTCGATGTCTAGATTCACTCCAATTAACAACCTTCGTCCCATGGATATGTCCACAATAGTAGTATGTCTAGTTACACCACTTCTGTCACTTACCTTTCTTCAATACCCAAAATTCATTTATAGCATCATCTTTCCCTCTTTCTGCCATTTCACGTCATTCCTCTCTTCCCTATAGTCGGCTTATAGCAACCGCAATGCATTTTCCCTAAAACACGTCATTTTTGTTTCTCTTTGTTCTCAAGGGTCTAAGTCTCATGCACCACTAACACCTCTTATTGCCTCATACTCGTTTACTCTTGTGTTACGCTCAACATTGGTTCCGAACCCAATCATACTCATGTCGTATTTCGTCGTTGCTAAAAGCCTTACTTTCTCACCTTATCATCGTATGGTAACTTATAATTCATAGCCACATTTCTCTCTCCAACTTATTCTCTTATATACTTTACTCATTCTATCTTAGTGGAATATTCGTACACTCATATTACAACTTATTCTCTAAGCACACATACTTCGTATATTTCCTCTTCCTTCCGTGTCCGTACTCAATTCTCTTCATTCTTTCTTCCCCACTTATCTTATTACCTGCCTTTTCATAATCGATCCTTATTCCTCGCACATGGGATCCTTTCCTTAACTCAATACCACTTTGTCCTTTAGAACATATTGCCCTTTATACACTCCGTTCTCAATCACTCATTTGCTGGTCTTCTCCCCTCTTCACGACAATTCTGTCTACGGTTTCCGCAACTTCCTCTCTCCCCCTTTTTGATTCTAAGGGAAATTTCAGCAGGATTTCTCTCGTAAACATCACAATCCCACACCTGCACATATCTCAATAAAACGCGTCCCATGCCTTAATAAGGCACATATCGGGACACACATAATACGCAACTCAGCAACATAAGATTACTTACCATTAAAGGATATAAATAATGGGGCTTGTCTCATAAGTTGTGCTTGCACACTCACTCGAGGAGTCCGTTATGTATATTTTCGTACACATGTTATTATATGACACATACCTCCAATCAATTTACTCGCAAATCATGATTTTAGCTATCACTTAGGTCACTAGCAGTTACTGTCATCTCAGATTGTTGGGTTGGCTCAGAGTTCTCACTTCAACACAATTATCAGATCGGGAGTAATATATGACAACGTAGAACCCGAATCAATCGGTACATACATACCATAAGAGATTACTGAAAATATACCTGGGTCAATATCGGAGGGATACTCAAGATTCTGCCACCCGGCTAATGCATAAGTATGACGCTGGGATCCACTCAGACTGGGCATTTCTCTTCGATCTCTATCACCGCCTATTAACATCTGTGACCTTTGCCTTGGAGGCCGTACTAATGATGAAGAGCCAGCTACCACTCCCGTAGGTCGAACCTTATCTTTACCACGTAGCGATGGGCAATCGCGCCTAAGATGGCCTGGCCGAGCACAAGCATAACAAACATCTGAACCCGAGCGGCACGGTCCAGAATGTAACTTCCTGCATTGACTACATCGTGGCACAGGTGACCTCATCTGGCTCGAATCACCCCTGTTCCGAGAACTGGAAACTCTGAGACTCTGGGGCGGCCTAGGATTAGTAGATCCACCACACCTGGGTCCAGGAAACTGTAGAGGAGCGCTAGTTGTTGAACGAACTGGGTGCCTAGAGAATTGTTGCCTCGGAGAACCCCTAAACACATAGTCAAACCCTGAAGAATCAACTCTGTTTCTCCAACCCCTATCACCGTGGCCCATATCCTGCCGTGGAGCTTGGGCGGCTACTAACTGAGTCAGTAAAAGAATGGCCTGTCTCATCTCTTGGCCCGAGGTGTCTGGAGAAGGGACTGGGGGTGCGGGAGCTAAAATTGGGGCTTCCCTCTGATCTTCTAAAGTGGGCGGGGTACGCGAAATCCGCGATAGGGCCTTGTTTTGGGGTTCACTCTCCCCTTCATCCATAGATGGCCCTTGTTCCAGCCCTTCTGCAATCACTGCTTTGCCCTTCTGGGCGGTAGTAGCTTTTCCTTTCATCGACTTTACTGAAATCATAAACGCACCATTAGAGAGGGGGAAAATCTTAGAACTTAGCTCTATCGCACGATCTCATAAGAAGAAGGATGGTCATTTTTCCTAAATGCCCTGTAGCCTCTTGTTTATTAGCGTGGCGCGCAACACACCATAAACAAGACTCTACTAGACACGGCTCGTAGACACTTCCTAGGACCGAACTCGCTTCGATACCACTTTTGTCACGACCCGACTAGGGCCATGACGGGTACCCGAGGCTGACCACCGAGCACCACCCATTCTATTGCTTATCCTGCCTTTATTCATATTCCTTATCAATTATGATCATGGAAAACAACTTTCATTTAAATCATATTTACTTATATAAACATAGGCCCTTTAGGCTATCAAAATAATAATATACATATACCTGCATATACATGAGGACTATGGGACCATACTACCCACACATACGTATCTACGAGCCTCTACTAGAATACTAAACATATAGACGGGACAGGACCCCGTCATGCCCAAAATATATGTACACAAAACATATGTCTCAAAATAGCACCTCCGGAATAGAGGAGGGCTTCAGAATCTCGCTAACTCCTACGGCTCGCACCGTCTCTCCGTCTACCCGTGGGTATGAACACGGCGTCCAAAGAAAACGGACGTCGTACGAATATTGTACCGAGTATGTAAGGCATGAATAGAATAAATATGATAGGGAAGTCATAATGGCACGGACGAGGACATAACCTCCGACCGGATACATTTATCACATATATTATACATAGCATATCACATAAGCTATCATGGCATATACCATCGTATTATCCTACATAACTCGTCGTATCGTACATACATTATCACATCATACATACATTGTCATATCATGCACACATCGTCATATCATTCATGCATTTCCATACCATACACACATCATCATCATTAGTTCACACCCGGGTACCCATCGTACGCAGCCCACCAGTGGTGATCATGTCCGCCCTTTTCTCGGTATGGTGTAGTCGCACGCAGCCCACTGGTGGTGGTGGTGTTCGCCCTTTTCTCGGTGCGGAGGAATAGTATCATAACATCCGCCCTTTTCTCGATGAGGTGGAATCATATCATCACACACATCACACATTCATCATCATACATAACATATGCTTATCGTTACCATACATTTCATAGACATATCGTGGCTTTATCTTAATTTAACGTCATCAACGCATATATACATACATATACACCATATACTCATCGTCATACATTTTATAGATACATTGTAGGCTAGCATCAACACACATGTCATAGATTTGCAACTATTAATTATCTTATAAGCATATCATGGCTCTAGCATAAATTAGTATAATTACATACACATATACAAGCATATATCATCACATCATATATATGGAACTCATAAGCATCTATAGTCATGTCGGGGACGTAAGGTCGTGGAACCCCGATTACATTATGGAGTAATCGATTATCGTATCTCACCTCGAAGGGACTAACATTTTTAAGGTGAGTGTTCACAAGAAAGCATCAATGGAATCATTCTTAGAGTCGTTGACTTCATGGGCGTCATTTCTCACTTTAGGCCTCTTTCGATTTAACTTATCATCGTCAATTATCGTGCCCGTGTCTTATCTCTCTTCTTTATCTTATTCATATATAGCTCCTTATAGTCATAGGCTCGTCGCTATTACTATCGTACTCATAATGCATATCTCTCATCTTTCTCTCGTATGGTTATTTATAAACATAGGCTCTTAGTTCTTGGGAATTTAGGAAATTTGTGGAGACGGAGGAAAATCATGCCTTGAAAGAAAGAGACTAATCATCATAAGATAAGTTTGTCGACAAGGATTAATAGCAAGGAGTCATATGAAGGTCATTAACTTATAGAAATCTTATATCGTAACTTTAGGATCTCTAGACTTGGCTCATCATCATACTCATAACATACTTCTTACTTCATCTCATACGGGCTCCTTTTAACGTAGACTCATCGTTTCCGATACATACATATATGTGGAGAAGGTATAGAAAGATAGGAGGATTCATACCGTAGAGTCATGCCTTAGAAAGAAAGGTGAAGCCTTACATACCTTTGCCATTTAAATACTCGATTGCTTGCTCATCTTCTTTCAATGCACTCGTTAATACCTTTAATGCGATTCGTATCAACATTAGTTAGACAATCATGAGAGCGTACTTACTAAAGTTATAGAAAATTGGGCAGCGTTTCCTTTGTTTATACTACTTTCCGCCATATTCCATATCAACCCTCAACATTCATAACAACGATCACAATATCATAAACGATAAGCATCATCCATTCGCATTATCCACATTTAGGAATTTCTCTCCAAATTCTCCATATTCATGACCAAGTTCACTATCGTGTTCTTTCATATACAATACTCATTCAATGTTCTAAATATCATTTATAACGTATTTATATTCATAATTTACCAAGAACTATAACTCATTCCAAACATTCACTCAAAAGTGGCACTCTTGCACATTCATGACCCATTTCATATTTTCTTTTGTAATCCAAGTGTTTCAACTTTACAATACTTCAAATATCATGAGAATACCATAAAACATACCTTAGATGATGGAGGAACAAGCCTTGGATGATAATACACCTTTTTCTCCAAAATCCTATTTCACCCTTTCTTGGATTTTCTTGGTTTAGATGACTTCAGTGGAGTTTCATAGGCTTGATTCACTCTAATTCTTGTTGTTGACCCTTGATTTCCATTGATTTCTCATGGATGAAATGTTTGGAACTCTCTCGAGGATTCTTGAATGGTGGAGGTGGGAGATGAAATAAAATGAAATGAGAAAGGGTCCCTTATATAATTCAATGTTCAGGCCCGACCAAGATATACGGACCAACATACGGTCCGTATGTTTTATACAGTCCGTATGTCTGGCCGTAGATCTGGTCCAGTTTTTTCCGAGAATCGTTTCGTCGACTCGTTTGATCTCCGATCCTTATGGAACCTTCTTAACACTTGTTCCTTACTTCAATACCATTCTAAGGGACGTTATAACTCTTCCTTAGGGCATCATTCATGCACCATTAGTTCAACACTCGAAATTCTTATTCGTTACTCGACATACGACTCGCTTCCCTTAACAACTTTCTTTCCTTAACTCGAATGTCTTTGGAAATCTTAATTAGGACCATCAATTACTACCTCTCTCTTATCCCCAAACCTCGTATACGTCATACCCTTCGATGATCTATTCACTCTACGCTAAGGGAAATTTTCGAGGTGTAACATTCTTCCCCCCTTTTGGAACATTCGTCCTCGAATGTTAAATCGTTAGGAATTCTAGAAACATTTCGCCAGAGTTTCTCCTATAATATGGCATTACCATCCTGTCACAACAACCCATATACATGAAAGTAAAGCACACGTACCTCATAATCTCGATGTCTCATCATAGTTCTCTTCCGGGGACAGAAATAAATGCGGGTACGTGGATTTCATCTTCTCTTCCGCTTCCCAAGTCATCTCTTCCCGATTATTATTTCGCCATAAGACTTTAACTGAAGCTATTTCCTTATTTCGAAGCCTTCGTGCTTGCCTGTCTAATATGGCAATAGGTACTTCTTCATAGGCTGGCTTTTCTATCACTTGAACATCGCTTACGGGGACGATCCTAGTAGAATCTCCAAGACCTTTACGAAGCATCAAGGCTATGATTCATGATTTGGGACTTAGAATATCAGACAGGAATTGTTGGAACTTAATTTGCTGCAGTTCAGCAAAATCCCATTTTCATGACCATCTATACGAACTTTACATTATTATACGGACAATACTGTGTAATTGTATAATAATATACGGACCGTGCTTTCAGTCCGTAAAACTCTTTTGGAAAATTCCAGTTTCTGGAATTTTAATCATTATTAAATACAGTTTTCGTTTATACGGACCATATAAATGGACTGTATAATGCCCCGACTCAGTTAAGTACAAATACACCAGTTCAGCCTTTTTATTCTATTTTTCATACTCCCAAGCCCTAGCACGAAAGTTTTCTTCTCCCATCAATCCAAAAAAAAAAAAGGTAAGCCATTTCAAGCCCTTCCAAGTCAATTCTAACATATATTCATGTAATCTAATAAGGAAATCATTGTTCCTAACCTAGGGTTTTCAAGAAAATGCATCTCAAGGCTATAGGTTTAAGCTTTTGGAATTCTATTACAAGTTTTGGTGCACTAATAGGTATGTAGGGTTTCTATCTATGTGGAGGAACATCTTTATTCTTTCCCACGTCACGTTCTTCCATGATTATGCAAGAGTCCACTAAACTAGGGCTTTTAGCAAAGTCCATGATAACCATAAGTTCATGTAGCATGATTTACCATGTTTGAAATATATATTCGTTGTTGTATTCCTAATCTTTCATTTTGGTTATTGGGAATCCGTCCGTAATCCATGAAAACCCATATATTGCATTCCATGGGTTCCTACATGCAAGTTATTAAATATTATACTTACTTTCATGAATATCCTACATGTCCACACGTTTTCATGCAAATAAATTATATAACTTTATCCATGTTATAATTCAAGTCATGTTTTTATGAAATTCATGGGCTTCTCATCCAACTATACCATGTTCATGTTTTTGGGAGTTGTACAGATTACCGAGAAGGTTTTATACTTGAAACTACGTATGCCAACATAGGATAAGGATCGCTCCGCCCAGCAGGACGATTTCTTCATATATTTCCCATTGAGGGATTTGGATCCATTCATGTCATGTTCATGTCTTGTACCCCGGTAAGGTACAAAATGGCTTAGCTGATAGAGAAGAGATCAGATGCCACGTACTAATATGGTGGTTTCATGTCGGTTACATTAATGTTCTCCCACGGATACTTTTCTCATGTTATATATATGTATTTAAGTTCACGCTCATGACCAGGTTTAAGTTTCAGTTTGAGCTCTTGTCATGTTATTTCATGTACCATGCTGATTTCATTCCGTTACTTTACATATCAGTACATTCAATGTGCTGACATCCCCTTTCTATTGCCCGGGGGCTTGCATTTCATGATTCAGGTACGCACTTACAAGATGACGGATCTGCTCAGTAGGATCATCCACGTATCAGCTTTTAGTGAGCCCCATCTTGTTTGGGGTGTTACCCTTATTTATTTTCATGTCATGTTTAGCAAGTTAAGGTATGCTAGGAACCTTGTCCCGATATGTTTTACAGTTCAGATTCATGATAGAGGCTTCATAGACTATACAATCAGTTATGTCAGTAGCCATCTTTGGCTCAGTTTATGCTATTTCCACATTCACGTTTTATACAAGTATTTTTATTAAATAATATGACTTCTCATGTTCTATTAAGGCTCATCATGTTTCATGTTAAATTCCGCTCATGTTATATCTCATGATGATTCAGCAAGCCATGCGATTCGCTCGGTCACATGAAGTAAGGCACTGAGTGCCATGTTACGTCCAGGCCATTGTTCGGGGTGTGACAAAGCTTGGTATCAGAACCTTAGGTTCAAACGTCCTAGGGAGTCTACGAAACTGTGTCCAGTGGGGTCACTTTTATATGTGTGAGGGCCCCACACATATAAATAGTTGACCACCAAGTCATTCAGAATTGTCTCACTTCTTTCATACTATATATAGTGCAGTTAGAGCAGTACTTTCAGGAATTCTTCTAACTCGTGCGAATTACGTATTTCAAAAAATGGCTCCGAAAAGAAAGTACATAGAGAGGACATCAGCTACTAGCTAGAGCGCTGCCGTTGATACAGCTACAGAGGAGAACAGTCAGGCTCAAACGGCTGCCCCAACTAATGCTACAGCTACACCTCATAATGCTTTGGATATGGATGTTAGGGGAGCTATTCAGTTCCTCACACAGATCATTAGCGGCACAACGACAGGAAACAACTCCTAGCTCAAGTGCTAGTGGTGGGTCAACCAGTTCTAGAACCCAAGAGTTTCTTCGCATGAAGCCTCCAGTGTTCACGGGGTCTAAGAAGGAGGAGGATCCACAGAATTACATTGATGGGCTGCAAAAGGTGTTCCGTGTTATGCATGCCATAGAAACAGAGGCAACAGAGTTTGGAGCCTATCAGTTGCTGGATGTGTCTCATATTTGGTATGAGACTTAGGAACAGTCCCGAGGGGAGAATACACTTCCCGCTACTTGGGATGAATTTGTTGATGCTTTCATTGACCACTTCATGCCAATTGAGGTCAGGGAAGCAAAAGCCATGGAGTTCGAGAAGCTAAGATAGAATAACATGACTGTTCAGGAATATTATCTCAAATTTGTGTCCTTGTCAAGACATGCTCCCCACATGGTTCCCGATATAAGAGCCGTGGTTAGAAGGTTTGTGCTTGAGCTTAAACCCAAATTGCACAGGGATGCTAATACGGGTGCTCAAAATGACAAGATGACTATTTCCAAGTTGTTGGCATTTGTGCAAGGTAATGAGGAAAAACTAAAGGAAGGAGAAGCACTGTAGAAGCAGAAGGTTAGGGAATTCAGCAAGAGGGCCAAGTCTTCAGGTAACTTTAACCAGGGTTGAGGTAGATAGTTCTTTAAGAACAGATCAGCAGGACTCGCTCCATCCGTAGCCAGTGCCCCAACCCCAAAGTTCAAGAATAATCAGAAGAAACAGAATTTCAGACGAACATGTTCCTACTCTCAGGCTAGTAAGGGGTCAGCAGGCCTATACTAATCCGGTTTGCTGCAAGTGTGGTAAGAGACACCCTGGTGAGTGTCGTATGGGTGTGGATGTATTCTATGGTTGTGGCCAGAGGGGCCATATTCAGAGAGATTGTCTGTCTGCTAGGCAAGGTACCGGAGGTAATGTGGCTCAGTTCACAAACTCAAAAGCTCCTCGTAACAATCAGGCCCAGCAGGGGCGTGAAGCAACAAAGTTCGGCAATACAGGGTTGGTCAGAACCGTTTGTATGCGCTGGCTGGTCGTCAAGATACAGAGGCCCGTGGCGATGTGGTGACAGATATGATAACCGTCTTTACTCATGATGTTTATGCTCTCATGGATCCCGGATCGACCCTATCTTATGTAACCCTTTTTATTGCTATGAAATTCGGGATGGAACCAGAAAAGTTGCATGAACCCTTTGAGGTCTCCACTCCAGTTGGAGAGTCAGTTATAGCTAGACGTTTTAATAAGGGTTGTCCAGTTATAGTCTATTAGAGCAGAACTACAACAGACTTTGTAGAACTAGAGATGGTAGACTTTCATTTAATCATGGGCATAGATTGGTTGGAGTCATGTAATGCGTCAGTGGGTTGTATAACCAAAATAGTAAGTTTCAATTTTCCCGACGAACTTATAGAATGCAAGGGTAATTCAGCAGTACACAGGGATAGGTTTATTTCATATCTTAGAGCCAGAAAGATGATTACCAAGGGATGCATTTATCACCTAGTTCGAGTCGTGATGCGGCTAGCCCGTACTCCAAATCTTCGCGCGCCTGTCGGTGAGTTTCCAAAAGTCTTTCCAGATGATCTACCCGGATTTCCCCCCAATAGGGAGATTGACTTTGGAATTGATCTACTTCCAGACACTAAGCCGATATCTATTCCGCCATATAGAATGGCTCCAAAGATAGTTGAAAGAATTAAAAGTTCAGTTGAAAAATCTTCTTGACAAGGGATTTATTAGACCAAGTGTCTCACTTTGGGGCACACCGGTCTTATTTGTTAGAAAGAAAGATGGATCTTTATGCATGTGCATAGATTACCATCAGTTGAACAAAGTAACCATTAAGAACAAGTATCCTCTCCCCAGAATCGATGGCTTATTCGATTAACTTTAGGGTGCCCAGTGTTATTCCAAGATTGACCTCAGATCAGGTTACCATCATTTAAAGGTTAAGGAAGTTGATATTCATAAGACCACTTTCAGAACCTGTTATGGTCACTTTGAATTTCTTGTCATGTCTTTTGGATTGACAAATGCGCCAGCTGCTTTCATGGACCTTATGAATAAGATTTTCAAGCCTTATCTCGATCTATTCATCATTATTTTCATTGATGATATTCTGGTATATTCCCGTAGTGAGGCTGATCATGCATAACATCTCAGAATAGTATTGCAGACACTCAAGGACCGTGAGCTTTATGCAAAATTCTCAAAGTGTGAGTTTTGGATTAAGTCAATGGCATTCTTAGGCCATGTGATTTTAGGAGAAGGAGTTAAAGTGGACTTTTAGAAAATTGACGCTCTTAAGAATTGGCCCAGACCCACCTCAACATCAGCTATCAGAAGTTTATTGGACTTGGCAGGCTATTACAGGCGTTTTGTCAAGGGATTTTCCTCTATCTCAGCTCCGTTGACTAAGTTGACTCAGAAGAAAGTCAAATTTCAATGGTCGGTACATGTAACGTGAAAGTTTCGAAGAGTTGAAGAAGAGATTGACTTCGGTCCCGGTTATTGACGCTGCCGTAAGAACCGAAGGGTTCGTATTTTATTGTGATGCTTTGGGAGTTGGTCTCGGATGTGTTTTAATGCAGCATGGTAAGGTTGTTTCTTATGCATCTAGACAGCTTAAGACTCATGAAAAGAATTGTCTGACTCATGACTTAGAGTTGGCAGCCGTGGTTTTTACACTTAAGATATGGCGTCACTATTTATACGGAGTACATGTGGATATTTTCACTGATCATAAAAGCCTTCAGTATATCTTCAAGAAAAGGGAGCTGAATCTTAGGCAGACAAATGGCTCGAATTGCTTAAGGACTATGATGTGGATATTCTCTATCATCCGGGGAAAGCGAATGTTGTAGCCGATGCTCTTAGTCGGCGTTCCATGAGAAGTTTAGCCCACGTTGAGGCAGATAAGAGAACTATGATGAAAGAAGTTCAACGTTTGACCAATCTTGGAGTTAGACTTTTGGACTCTGAGGATAGTGGGGTTGTTGTTCAGAACAGAGCTCATTCCTCCTTAGTGGTTGAAGGCAAAGCAAAGCAGTTTAGTGATCCCTACTTGTTACAGCTGAAAGAAGGGATCCACAAGCATAAGGCACCGGCTTTTGGACAAGGGGGAGATGATGGTACCTTGAGGTATCAAGGCAGATTATGTGTTCCAGATGTAGATGGGCTCAGAGAGCGAATTATGTCAGAAGCTCACAATTCCAGGTATTCCATTCATCCAGGTTCCACTAAGATGTATCATGATCTTAAAGAGATTTATTGGTGGAATGATATGAAAAAGAATGTAGCAGATTTTGTGGCTAAGTGTCCGAATTGCCAGCAAGTGAAAGCCGAACACCAGAAGCCTGGTGGCTTGGCTCAGAATATTGATATTCCTGTCTAGAAATGGGAGATGATAAATATGGACTTTATAACAGGTCTATCTCGTCCGTCCCGTAGACATGATTAAATTTGGGTGATTGTGACCAACTCACTAAGTTAGCACATTTTTTGCCAGTCAAGACCACAGATTCAGCAGAATATTATGCTAAGTTATATATTCGGGAGATTGTCAGATTGCATGGGACTCCTTTGTTTATTATTTTAGATCGTGGTACTCAGTCTATAGAGAACTTTTGGAGATCCTTTCAGAAAGGATTGGGCACTAAGATAAACCTCAGCACAACTTTCAATCCTTAGACAGATGGCCAGGCAGAACGCACTATTCAAACTCTTGAGGAGATGCTGAAAGCATATGTCCTAGACTTCAAAGGTAATTGGGATGACCATTTGCCTCTTATTGAGTTTGCTTAAAATAACAGCTACCATGTTAGTATTACGATGGCCCCGTATGAAGGTTTGTATGGACGCAGATGTAGATCACCGATTGGTTGGTTTGAAGTTGGTGAAACAGAGTTGTTGGGACCAGATTTGGTCAAGTAGGCTATGAAGAAAGTCAAGTTGATTCAAGAGCGTTTGAGAACGGCTCGGAGTAGCCAGAAGTCTTATATAGATGTGAGGTGAAGAGACTTAGAGTTTCAAGTTGATGATTGGGTATTCCTTAAAGTCTCACCTATGAAGGGTGTTATGAGATTTGGGAAGAAAGGAAAGCTTAGTCCCAGATACATTCGACCTTATAGAATCCTGTGAAGGGTTGGTCAAGTAGCTTATGAGCTCGAGTTACCACAAGAGTTAGCCGCTGTTCATCCAAAGGTTCCATGTGTCCATGTTGAGAAAGTGTGTAGGAGACCCGTCGTTGGTTGTTCCTGCTGATACTATAACGATTAATGATGATTTGACTTATGAAGAGATCCCTATAGCAATTCTTGATCGTCAGGTTCGCAAGTTAAGAAATAATGAGGTTGCCTCAGTAAAGGTTTTATGGAGAAGTCAGAAAGTTGAAGAGACCACATGGGAAGCCGAAGAGGACATGAAATCCAGATATCCCCATTTGTTTGAAGAGCAAGCAGAGAATGCTCAAGGTAACCCTTCCATAGTCCATGTCATGTCTCATATTTCACGCTCATGTCATGTATCCAGTGTCTATGCTCTATGTCTCAGTATTCATATTTCCATGTAACCACGGCATGTTAATTTAGATCCGTGTTTCATGTCATATTTCCTTCACGTTCATGTACTCAAGCCACGTCCAATTCCATTCTTAACAGTGACCCATTATTCGAGAACGAATGATCCCAAGAGGGAGATATTGTAACACCTCATACCTTTACACTAGGCTATGATTCATGATTTAGGACTTAGAATATCAGATGGGAAGTGTTGGAAGTTAAATTACTGCAGTTCAACAAAATCCCATTTTCACGACCATCTATACGGACGGTATATTATTATATGGCCCGTATTTTCAGTTCATGTTTAGTAGGAGGAAAAATTCCAGTTTATGCCAAAGTTTTAAAATGCTTTAATACGGACCGTATAAAGTTATACGGACCATACTTGGTGATCGTATAATAATATACGGACCGTACTTTCAGTCCATAAAATGCTTTTTGGAAATTCCAATTTCTGGAATTTTAATCATTATTAAATACAGTCAGTTTATACGGACCGTATAACTTTATACGGACCGTATAAATAGACCGTATAATGCCCCGACTCAGTTAAGTATAAATACCCCAGTTCACCCTTTTTATTCTATTTTACATACTCCCAAGCCCTAGCACGAAGGTTTTCTTCTCCCATCAATCCAAAATAACAAAGTAAGCCATCCAAGCCAATTCTAACATATATTCATGTAATCTAATAAGGAAATCATTGTTCCTAACCTAGGGTTTTCAAGAAAACCCACATCAAGGCTCAAGGTTTATGCTTTTGGAATTCTATTACAAGTTTTGGTGCACTAACAGGTATGTAGGGTTTCTATCTACGTAAGGGCACATCTTTGTTCTTCCCCACGCCACGTTCTTTCATGATTATGCAAGAGTCCACTAAACTAGAGCTTTTAGCCAAGTCCATGATAACCCTGAGTTCATGTACCATGATTTACCATGTTTGAAATATATATTCGTTGTTGTATTCCTAATCTTCCATTTTGGTTATTGGGAATCCGTCTTTAATCCATGAAAACCCATATATTGCATTCCATGGGTTCCTACATGAAAGTCATTAAATATTATGCTTACTTTTATGATTATCCTACATGTCCACACGTTTTCATGCAAGTAAATTATATAACTTTATCCATGTTACAATGCAAGTCATGTTTTATGAAATTCATGGGCTTCTTAGCCAACAATATCATGTTCATATTTTTGGAAGTTGCACAGATTATCGAGAAGGTTTTATACCTGAAACTACGTATGCCAATGTAGGATAAGGATTGCTCCGCCTAGTAGGATGATTCCTTCATATATTTCCCATTGAGGGATTTGGATCCATTCATGTCAAGTTCATGTCTTGTACCTCGGCAAGGTACAAGATGGCTTAGCTAATCGAGCAGAGATCAGACGCCACATACTAACGTGGTGGTTTCATGTCGGTGACATTAATGCTTTCCCATATATACTTTCCTCATGTTATATATATGTATTTATGTTCACGCTTATGACCAGGTTTAAGTTTCAGTTTCAGCTCTTGCTATGTTATTTCATATACCATGCTTATTTCATTTAGTTGCTGTACATACCAGTACATCCAATGTGCTGACGTCCCCTTTCTATTGCTCGGGGTCGACATTTCACAATATAGGTACGGACTTACAGGATGACGAATCTGCTTAGTAGGATCATCCACGTATCAGCTTCTAGTGAGCCCCATTGTTACACCTCGCACTTTTAGAGCATGAGCACGCCATGTATTTCACTCATTAATGGAGTATCGGAGACGTCCCTTGAAGTTTTGAAAGGCACAACCCGCGGGAAGTACGTTGCAATGAAGTACAAAATGAATTACGATCTCTTAAGTCGTAACCGGGAAGGACAACCTTGGAACAAAAGGACATGACTATTATCAAGTATGATTAATGATAAATATCATGTATAGAGCGTTTTGAAAGATTCTGAGACGAAGCAAATCAAAGAAAATAAGTTTGTCAAAAATTTGGAAAAAGTTGAAAGAATTTTGGACAGAATTTTGGGTCAAATTTAGAGGGGTATATCTCCAGGTATATCAGGGGTTTTAAGGTGTTTCAAAAGCTTAAAATGAAGTCCGTTGAGTCTAGTTTTCAACACAACAAACCGTTCGTCAATACAACATCGGAGTAGGGAGTTATGGGTGTTTTAAAACGGACAGCCAGAGGAATCCGAACCTGGGCGGAAAATCCGAAAAGCTCACTTAAAAGCCCACTTATGTGGTGACCCAGCCCAATCCGAGTTTGGCACCTATAAAATGGCCTGTACACTTCATTTTATTCATTTTTCTTCAACTCCACAACCCTCTAGAAATCTCCTAACATCTCCCCACCCCTCTAGAAGCTCGCACACTTCTTTCTCCATTATAAGAGTGTTCTTAAAGGTTCTCCACCATTCCAAAACATTCTATACCATCACAAAAGAGGATCAAACTCCAAAACCCCAAGCTAATTCATGGAGAAGGATTGTTCTTGTCTCTACATAATGTTGTGATGAATTTGGTCTTGGAAGAAGTTGAGTGGGGTTAAGTTGTTGTAGTGTAAGTTATGTTCTCCATCCTATTTCTCATGATTAAGTTGATTTGAAGGTTTAGCAAGTCCTATAAAAGAATAGAATCATAGTAGAGAAGTTGCAAAGTACTAAAGTGAAGATGATGACTATGGAATGAATTTGAAAGGAGATTTTGGATTAATTTGAGATTAAATTGAATATAATTCATTGATTATGATATTATGGATATTGTTATGGTTAGTTGAGAAATAGGAAAAAACATCGTGTGGGATGTTTTATGGAGTATATTGGTGTTGAGGATGATGTTGTTGATATTAGTATTGCTATTGTTGTGTTACACCACGAATTTTTTTTGTTAACGCACAGTGAATAGACTAACAAAGGGCACGAAGTATACGATATTTCGATAAGTAAGGAATAGCCTTTGGTGACCCTAATTGAGATTTGCAAAGACATTTGAGGTAAGAGAAGAAAAGTTGCCAAGGAAGGCAAGGTATACGTTACGTATCGGAAGAGATTTATGAGTACCGAATTAATGATGACTTAATGATGTCTTGGATAAGAGTTATAGCTTCCCTTAGATTTTTAATGAGGTGTTAGACAAGTGTTAAGAAGGTTCCATAAGGATTGGAGATCAAACGAGTCGACGAGAACGGGTTCGGAAAAGCTGGGCATTATACGGCCCAACATACTGGCCGTATAAAAATATCTTGGCCGTATGTTAGGCCGTATATTCAGCCCAGATTGGCAGCCTTCACTGGACCAAAAGTACGGCCAAACATACGATCAGTATAATTTATACGGACCATATGTTGGTCCGTGAAATCAAAACGGGATAGATTGTGAATTATTAATAAGGGGACCAAGTTCATTTCATTTCATTTCATCTTCACTCCCCTTCTCTCTAAAACTCTCTAGAACATTTATCCACACCTCTCCCACAAGAATTCAAGAGATCTTAATGATCAACTTCATCAAACCAAGAGAATTAAGTGTAAGAAACTCATTAAAGTTCATCCAAGACAAGAAATCCAAGTGGAAGTGGAACTAGGGTTTTGCTGAAGTGAAGTGTTTCCACCCAAAGTCCATTCCTACACCATCTAAGGTAAGTTTTATGGTCTTTTCATGTTTTTTAAGGTATTGAAAGGTTGAAAGACTTGGATTGTAGAAGGAGATAGAAAATGGGTCATGAATGTGAGAATAGTGATATTCTTGAGTAATAGTTTGCATTGAGTCATGATTCTTGATATATTATGATTATGATTATGATTATGTTATAAATGGCATTAAAAACATGGGATAGACATTGTATATGAGTGAATGTAATAGTGTGTCATGGCCATGAATATGGATGATTTGAAGTGGATTGAGAAATATGGATAATGTAGGCGAATGAAGACTATTGTTATGATGTTGTGAATGTTATTATAGATGTTTGGGAGTTGATTTATGATATGGGGGAAGTTGTATAAACAAAGGAGATGCTGCCTAATTTTCTCTAGCCTTAGTCATGTATGCTAAGCTATCGATTTTCTAATGTTAGCATAACTCTAATGGCGTAGGTAAACGTGAGCATTGAAGGAGAACGTTCAAGCGATAGAATAGTTGAACGAAAAGGTATGTAAGGCTAACCCTTCTTTCAATAAGGCATGGTTCTTTGGCCATATATCTATTCTTTGATGAGCCTATGATGTCCTCCAAATGATTCTATCTTTGAAAACTACTAAAGCTCATGATTCTCATTATGTTACAATTTTATGAAATTCCTTATATGATGAGTGATTGTTAGAACCCGTATTTTTGTACATTGGAATAATCCGGATTAATTATGATAAGTTAAGGACAAAACTATTTCTGGATACAAAGTCGGGATTCTTGACCTTCGATTTTATTTTGAGATATAAGTTGTGTATGAATTTGTTGGTATGGAACAATTAGGAAAATTTGGGACCAAAAGTGATAAAATTAGAAGTTGAAAAATCATCCATTTTCCATAGTTGGCCATGTGAGTGGATTGAGGCCCCCACAATTTTGTGTCAACTTTTGAGTGGAACAACACATTAATGTGGGCCAAGGGAATTGTACACTCCTTATAATGATAAAAGATGACCACCACTAGTTCACTTCATTCATTAACACTTAGAAAAAAATTGAAGAGTGAAGAGCACCTCAAGGAGGCTCTCGGCCAAGGTGAAGAAAAAACCAACCCCCATTTCTTGTCCTTCTAAAATTATTCCATTGATATAAACCCATTATTTTGAGGTCCCTAAGTAGCGTGGAAGCCTCGTTGGAGCGATCAATCCATTATTTTTCCATCTTTGGAAACCCTAGGCTATTGGAAAGTTGAAGAAGAAAGGTAAGAATTCTTTATGTTTATGTGTTATAGAGGTTGTATGTATGTTGTAGTATGCTAATTGGATGGAAAATCATGAAATATGGAATGTTGGAAGTGAGTTGTGTGTGTGGTGTGGTAGCCATGTAGTGTGTGTGTGTGTGTTGTGTGATATTGAAACTATGAATTAAAGCTTAGTTAGTATATTATGATCATTGTAAGGTGAAGGAACGATTGAGAATCATCCATGTGTGTATGTTGGTGTGCTAGCCGAAAATGGGTCACCTTATGTGCCAAGAATTGAATTAGTATCGCTTAACGTTTAAGTCGTCGTCGCTATGAATTCTATGTTGGAAATGAATGTCTAATGACTTAAATGGATGTTGTAGTTGTTGTGGACTGATTTGGAGATTTTTGTGCATTTAATGTATTTTGTATATTGATGAAAATAGCATTGTTAGAATGTGAATTGTGGATACAATCATGATTCGAAAATGAGGAATAAGTTGAAGTGAGGTTCTCGGTTTTGGGGCTGTTTTCGGCTGAATTGGAGAAAAATTTGGGTTGTTGGAAATGTCGTATGAATTGCTCAGAATACCTTTAAATATTGTTGGTATGGGTTCGGGTTAGTATGTGAATGTATAAGCGTCGACGTTAGCTTGAATGCAAGTCGTCGAATTGAATTTATGTAAGTTGTAGAATGATGGAAAAGAAAGCTATTGTTGTTGTATTGCTTTC
>NW_026714025.1:0-25399 GCF_029784015.1 Lycium ferocissimum | reverse complement strand
AATATGGAGGGCTTTAACCTCTTTTAAGATTTCTTTTATCTTACGAACTCGCTTCGTCTGCCTTCCTTTCCCAACACACAGGGCATTCTTCTTGAGCATTTTTGTAAGTGGAGCAATGTATGTAGAGACATTAGGGATAAAATCTCTAACATAATTAATCACACCTAAAAGCTGTTGAGCCGCCGTTGTAAAATTGGTGTCCGGGAATTTGAACGAGCTTCTTGACAAATATGTGGCCCTGGGGTACGTATGCTCCATGAACAAAATGAATCCCCGTAAAATCAATCTCCTTCCTAGCAAGAATCATCTTTTTTACGTGAGAGCATGACTCCATTCTTCTCCACTAGGTCATGGAATTGTTGGAGCAACGTGAGGTGTTCTTCCATAGTATCACTAAAGAGTAAGATGTCATCAATGTAGACTAGTGATGTATGGAGATGGGTTGAATTAATTTTATCATGGCCTTTTGGAACAATGAGGGTGCCTTTTTCAACCCAAAGGGCATGACCTTCCATTGAAAGTGGTGATCGGGTATACAAAACTCTGTTTTTGGTCTATCTTCTGGGTGTATTCCCAATTGCCAAAACCCCGATTTAAGGTCAAACTTAGAAAAGTATTTAGCTTTGGCCAAGTGTGAAAAAGGGTGAGTTTATTTGGGATAGGGAATTTATCATCTTGGAGGAAATAGTTAAGAGGTTGATAGTTTATGACTAATCTGAGTTTACCTCTTGTTTGTTCCGCCCGTTTATTGACATAGAATGCCTCGCATGCCCATTGCGAATTAGAGGGCTCGATAAGTCCAAACTCCAAGAGCTCTTCGCATTCCCTTTTCGCAATCTTTTGGGCCGCTGATTTCTGGTTCTCTGGGTTGATTCATGAATATTGGTGGGTGATTTTCTTCTGAAGAGTCAACTGAGGAATCTTCGCTTGTCTCAACGCTTGCTTCCGTAGGATCAATATCATATGAATCTTGGTCACTGGATCCTAGGGTATCATCCTTCTCTATATCATTTGTGGGTTGGGCCACATAGAGGTTAGGAATATTATGGGCCGAGATCAACAAGTTTTCCAGCTCGGGTTCTTTTGAACTTTCACGAGTTCTTTCTTCCGTTTGACGCTTTTTTTGGGCCGCCATAGAGTCTTTCCTTTCCCAAACCATTTTTGCAATGTCAAACTCAGGTTCATTGTTTTGTTTTTGGGTAAAAGGCATAGGGTCTCATTTTGCGGATGGGAACATAGTGAAAGAATGATCAAGCTTTGGTGGTGAGTATGTTTGTGAGGACATCAGGAAAAAGGTGGGTTTTGATTGGCAGCTTTGTGTTTTTTGCGGTTCAAGGTGACCATATCTCAGTAGTTGTATTTGTTCTTTAAGGTCAGCCATTTCCTTTTGTTGTTGGTTAAAGAAATGGAAAAGGGAAGTTCCTGGTGGACAAATCTCATACTGCATGTTTGTCATTCGCAATTCCAGGGGTTTGATCAGTCCAAAGATGCTGAGAAGATGCTTGTTCCACCTTTTTCTCAATTGTCTCCACCCTGCTCATCATCTTATTATGTGTGTGAGCAACATTTCTGATGGAAGTGCTAATATTAGTTAACACTTTGTTTTGGCAAATGGCATTTTCCGATTGCCAATTGTTTGTCGCTTCCACTTCACTTGTTGGTGGCTTTTCTCCTGTGGGCAGCACAACATTTTGCCTTGGAATTTTTGGGGCATGGCTTGCACCATCCTTCTCAAAAGGTTGTTGTGAAGGAAATTCAGGGGTCGGCGGAGCTTGAGGGGTTCATCATGAATATTTCTGGGTTTGAGATATTTGGATTTGAAGGTTTGTGATGTAAATTTTTGTTATGGAGAGGTGGCTAGTTTTGGGGTTTGTAAGAAATGAGGAATTCATATATTCGTGGACGGCTCAGTGAACCGATAGATGAGTCTCCTTCTTCATACCTTGTTCGGAACTCTCTTTCAGAGTTTCCCCCTTTTTTCTTTGATTTGGCTCTTCTTGTATGATGTTCATCCCATTCAATTTCATCATCAAGACATTCTTGACAGTCACATTGGATATCCCATGGGCAGTGTCCCGTGAAAGGACATTTGTACCACCATACATCATGACCTTCATTATCGAACTGCTTTATCCAGTCTTGTTCGCTCATGATACTTGGGAGATGGTAAGCGAATGTTTCAGGGTCATCTTGGTGTGCTTGGTTATAAGTGTTACACCTCGAAAATTTCCCCCTTAGCGTACAGTGAATAGACTCATGATAGGCATGACGTATGAGAAGTACGAGGTATAGACAAGTAATAAATAGTAATCGATGGTTCTAATTAAGACTTCCAAAGGCATCCGAGTTGAAGCAAGAAAGTTGTTAAGAGAATCGAGTTATAAGTTAGTGTGTTGAATGCAAACTATGAGTATGGAGTTAATAATGCCTTAAGGCTATTGTGGAGAAAAGTTATAACGTCCCCTAGATTGATAATGAAATGATAAACAAGGGCTAAGAAGGTTCCATAAGGATTGGAGATCAAACGAACGACGAGAACCATTCCGGTGGAACTGTGAGTTCCACGGCTAGGTTCCACGGACCGTGTAGTGTTCCACGGACCGTGGGTGTGTCCGTGGAACAGCCAGCAGAAAGTGTGGCCGGATGGTCATGAACCACGACCAGTTCCACGACCAACAAAGGGTTCCACGGACCGTGAAGCTGTCCGTGGAAGTCCCGACGACTGAAGATGTTCCAAGTCTTTAAATGTAATCCCACTTCATTTATTTCATTCCCATTCACGTCTTCAACCCCTATACACCTCTAGAACCTTCCAAACCTTTCATCCACAAGAAAACTAAGGAGATCAAGGATTGATAACAAGAGTTGAGGAGAATCAAGCCTAAGAAACTCCATTAAAGCTATTGAGGCCATGAAACCTCAAGAAGGAAGAACTAGGGTTTTGTGCAAAAAGGTGTAATATCATCCAAGGACTATTCCTCTATCATTTAAGGTAAGTTTCATGAACTTTACATGCTATTTGAACTATTATTGAGTTAAGATTCATGGATTGTAGAAGAGTACAACAAATGGGTCATTAAATGGATGAATAATGTCATTAGTGATTAGTAGTGGATTGAATCATGGAAATGAATATGTTGATGATATAAATGTGTTATAAATGACCTATAGGACATGAAATGAGCATTGGATACGAAAGAATACGACGATGGATTTTTAGTCATGATTATGGGAAATTGAAGTGGGATTATGAAATGCAAATAAGATGAATGAATGACGATTGTTGTTAACGATATTGTGACGATTATTATGAATGTTGGGAGTTGATATGGAATATGGCGGAAAGTAGCATAAACAAAGGAAATGCTGCCCAAATTTCTATAGCTTTAGTAAGTATGTTTTCACGATTATATAGCTAATGTCGATACGAATTCCATTGAAGGTATACGAGTGCATTTAAGGAGCACAAGCGAGCAATAGAATAGTAAAGCGGCAAAAGGTATGTGAGGCTTAGCCCTTTCTTTCTAAGGCATGATTTCCATGGCATGAAATTCCTCTTTTACTATAAAATGTTCCCTTTCCAAGGAAGTTAAGAGTCCCCACTTATGAATAGCCATACGAGATAAGAGATATGAGATGAATACGATAACGATGATAGTAAACTAAAGTCTAGAAATGCTATAGCCTATGATATGATGCCTCTAAGAAGTCAATGATGTAATGTATGTAATCTAACGATATTGATCATTATGCACACTCACCTTATGCTTGTTCCTCCAAGGTAAGGCGAATACGTAAGAATGCTCATAATGACATCGGGGTCCACGACCTTACGTCACCCCGACAATGCATGATTATCTATGAGTTTCTATGCATGTATTGCCATGAGTATCTTATGATAAAGCATGATATAATGAGTATACTATGATGAGCTATGATAAGCATGTTATGATAAGATATTATGATAAGCATGATGTAATGAGCATATATGATATCACACCGCGCCTATGTGGCCGGGCAGTCACCGCCAAGGCGGGCAGCTATACACCATGGCCAGACGGCATGGGCAGTCACCACTAGTGGGCAGCTTGAGATGATATCCCGGACGCAGGATGCGCATGGACGCCGGCTAATGATGATGCTAATGCTATTGATTATTACACCGCACCTATATGGTCGGGAAGCTTATACATTTCTGCATGTATGAGATGATGGTGAGTATGAAAGTAAGCCAGTATGTATGATGTACTTTATGATTCGGTCAGTTACAGATTACTCCTTATTGATGCCTCCTTATTTCATTGGTAATTTATTATTGTTTATGCCTTACATACTCAGTACAATGTCCGTACTGACGTCCTTTTCTTCGGACGCTGTGTTCATGCCCATAGGTAGACAGGGTGGTGACCCAGACTCGTAGGAGCTAGCGGTTGATTTGAGAGCACTCCATATTCCGAAAGTGCCACAGATTTCTCTTTTGGTATATACCTGTATATTCATGTTTTGGGCATGACGGGGTCCTGTCCCGTCCAGATGTCTAGTATTCTAGTAGAGGCTCGTAGATACGCAGTGTGGATAGTATGGTCCCATGGCTTGTGTATATGCATGTATATATTATTTTGATAGCCGAAGGGCTTATGTTTATAAAAGCAAATGTATTTCAGGAAATGACAGTTTTATATGATCACGAGCATATAGTACGAATGATAGCAGATAAGCAGTAATATGAGCGGTGTTCGGTGGTTAGCCCCGGATACCCGTCGCGGCCCGTAGTTCGGGTCGTGACAAAAGTGGTATCAGAGCAGTTCAGTCCTAGGAAGTGTCTACGAGCCGTGTCTAGTAGAGTCCTGTTTATGGTGTGTTGCGCGCCACGCTAATAAACAAGAGGCTACAGGGGATTTTGAAAAAATGACCATCTTTCTTCATACGAGATCGTGCGATAGAGATGAGTATAAGATTTAATCCTCCCTAATGAGTATGTTGGGATTTCAGAAATGCTGCCAAAAGCTAAAGCCGCCCAGAAGGGCAAGACTACGACAAAGAGGCGGGCAGAAAGAGGGCCACCTATGAATGTAAATGAGGATGAGTCACATAATGAGGCTTTATCTAATGCCTCCACTACTCCTCCGATTACAGAAGAGCAAGAAGGGGCTTCTATTCCAGTTTCCTCCACCGGCTACTTCGGGTCAATAAGTAACAGAAGCTATTAATTTATTAACTCAGTTGGTTGCCGCCCAGGCACAACGACAGAATGTGGGGCCAAATGATCGCTTAGCTAGTACGAGAGCCCGTGACTTCATGAGCCTAAATCCTCCGGAATTCCTTGGGTCAAAGCCGGATGAAGATCCACAAGGCTTCATTGATGAAATGCTAAGAACGTTGCGGATTATTCATGCTTCCGAGACTGAGTCAGTGGAGTTAGATTCGTATAGACTCCGAGATGTGGCAGTTTTATGGTACAATAATTGGATAGCATCGAGGCAAGAAAATGCGCCTCCTCCCGTGTGGCAAGAGTTCGTTGATGCCTTCATTCGTCATTATTTGCCACCCGAGGTCCGCCGAGCTAGAGCGGATAGATTCTTGAATTTGAAGCAAGGGAATATGAGCGCCCGAGAATATAGCCTTCAATTTAATTCTTTGGCTAGATATGCCCCGACGATGGTGGCCGATATGGGCGACAGAGTGTACAGGTTTGTGAGTGGCCTAGGGCCACATCTATTCAAAGATTGCCTAACGGCTTCATTACAAGACGGGATGGACATTTCCCGAATTCAAGCCCATGCCCAAAATCTCGAAGGGCAACAACCTCCACAAAGAGGTGAACGTGATGTTGATAGAGGGCCAAGCAAAAGAGCTAGATCTATGGGCACAGGCCGTGATTATAGAGGGGGATCGAGGCAGACATTTTCTAGGCACTCAGGTCAGTCAGCGACTAGTGCACCTCCCCAGTTTACAGACAGAAGATTTGATCGCTCTTTCCGACCAGGGCAGGGCCAGAGTTCAAGGGCCCCAGGTTCACAGTTCGGGGGTGAGTATAGTCAGAGGAGACCTCCAGTACCGCGATGCAGTCAGTGCGGTAGATTGCGTTACGGACGGTGCCGTCGGGGTTCGGATGCTTGTTATACTTGTGGCCGGTGGGGGCACATGATGAGAGATTGCCCATCGATGAGCGGCAGAGCTAGGACCCAGGCCACAGGGTCAGTAGCAGGATCTTCTTCAGTACGTCCTACAGGGCAGACTTCCCAGACCCCAGCAGGCCGAGGTAGAGGCCGAGGGGGAGTATCTACTTCAGGTGCCACACAACACCGCCTATATGCATTAGCCGGACGGCAAGATCTTGAGTCCTCCCCAGATGTGGTCACAGGTATATTGACTGTGTCCTCTTATGATGTATATGCATTGATAGACCCGGGATCTACGTTATCGTATATTACTCCATATGTTGCAAATCGCATTGGGGTGAAACCCGAGCCGATTAAACCTTTTGAGGTATCTACTCCGGTTGGTGATCCCGTGACAGCTAAGCAAGTATATAAAGATTGTATAATTGTGATATGTGATCATCAGACCAAAGCTGATTTAGTTGAGCTAGAAATGCTAGATTTCGATGTTATAATGGGTATGGATTGGTTGGCCTCCTGTTATGCGAATGTTGATTGCCGAATGAAATTGGTTCGTTTTCAATTTCCGGGAGAGCCCGTGCTTGAATGGAAAGGTAATACGGTAACTCCGAGGGGTAGGTTTATTTCCTACCTTAAGGCAAGAAAAATGATAGCCAAGGGCTATATTTACCATCTGGTCCGAGTTCATGATACGGAAGCAGAGTCTCCAACTTTCCAGTTTGTTCCGGTAGTAAATGAGTTTCCGGATGTATTCCCAGATGAACTCCCAGGTCTTCCTCCAGAAAGAGAGATTGACTTCGCCATTGATGTGTTGCCGGATACTAAACCCATTTCTATTCCTCCTTATCGGATGGCTCCGGTAGAGTTAAAAGAGTTAAAGGCCCAGTTGAAAGATTTGCTTGAGAAGGGGTTCATCAGACCCAGTTCATCACCGTGGGGAGCGCCAGTTTTGTTTGTAAGAAAGAAAGATGACTCCCTACGAATGTGTATTGATTATAGACAGCTGAATAAAGTGACGATAAAGAATAGGTATCCTCTTCCGAGGACTGATGATTTATTTGATCAGCTACAGGGTGACAAGTGGTTTTCCAAGATAGATTTGAGGTCAGGTTATCATAAAGTAAGAGTCAGGGAAGAATATATTCCTAACACAGCTTTCAGAACAAGATATGGCCATTATGAATTCCGAGTAATATCGTTTGGGCTGACGAATGCCCCAGCAGTGTTTATGAATTTAATGAATAATGTATTCAGGCCTCTCTTAGATCTGTTTGTGATCGTATTTATTGATGACATTCTGGTATATTCTCGCACAGAATCAGAACATGCAGATCATTTGCGAATTGTTCTTGGAATTCTCCGAACTCGGGAGTTGTATGCTAAATTTTCAAAGTGCGAGTTTTGGCTAAATTCTGTGACATTTCTGGGCCATGTGATTTCAGATGATGGCATTAAAGTTGATACTCAGAAAATAGAAGCTGTGAAGACTTGGCCAAGGCCTACGACGCCTACAGAAGTTCGTAGTTTTCTGGGATTAGCAGGCTATTATAGAAGATTTGTAGAGGGCTTTTCATCCATCTCAGCCCCATTGACGAAATTAACCCAGAAGTCAGCAAAATTTCGGTGGAATGACGCCTGTGAGCGTAGTTTCCAAGAGTTGAAAGACAGGCTCACCTCAGCTCCAGTTTTAACACTCCCAGAAGGGCCGGATGGCTATGTAGTATATTGTGATGCTTCCGGTGTTGGGCTAGGATGTGTGTTAATGCAGCATGGAAAAGTCATTGCTTATGCCTCGAGACAGTTGCGGAAACATGAAAAGAATTACCCAACTCATGATTTAGAATTGGCTGCAGTTATCCATGCCTTGAAAATGTGGAGACATTATTTGTATGGCGTACATGTCGATATCTATACAGATCATAAAAGTCTCCAATACCTCTTCAAACAGAAGGAGCTAAACCTGCGACAGCGGCGGTGGTTGGAGCTATTGAAAGACTACGATGTGAATATTTTATACCACCCCGGAAAGGCAAATGTAGTAGCGGATGCGCTTAGTCGCCGATCTATGGGCATCCTATGTGAAGTGCCCTCGGAAAAGAAAGAAATGATACATGAACTCCATCAATTAGCAAGTCTTGGAGTGCGTATAATCGACTCGGGCGATGCAGGAATTAGTGTTAATGATCCTACAGCTTCACCCTTGAATATGGAAATAAAAGAACGACAATGCGAGGATCCCAAATTGGAATATTATAAAGGTGTGAAATTTCCAAAGGAGAGGTCACCATTTGAAGTCTCGGCAGATGGGATTCTTAGATATCAAGGCAGACTATGTGTGCCAAATGTGGCGGGTTACGTCGTCGAGTCCTAGAAGAAGCTCACTATTCTCGGTACTCTATTCATCCAGGAACAACAAAAATGTACCATGATCTTAAATCGATGTATTGGTGGGACGGCATGAAAAGAGACATAGCAGAATTGGTGGCCCAATGTCCGAACTGCCAGCAAGTAAAAGTAGAACACCAGAAGCCAGGGGGATTATTGCAAGCGATGGAAATTCCTACATGGAAATGGGAAGTGATTAATATGGATTTCGTTGTAGGATTGCCCCGTTCCCGAGGCAAATATGATTCTATATGGGTGATCGTGGATAGATTGACGAAGGCAGCTCATTTTCTCCCAGTCAGAACCACGTACTCAGCAGAAGATTATGCGAGGTTGTATATCAAGGAAATTGTAAGACTTCACGGTATTCCAATGTCCATTATTACAGACAGAGGGGCACAATTTACAGCCAAGTTCTGGAAATCCTTCCAAGAAGGTCTAGGTACTCAAGTGAGGCTCAGCACGGCATTCCATCCGCAAACTGACGGGCAGGCCGAGCGCACTATACAGACCTTGGAGGATATGTTGAGGGCATGCGTTTTAGATTTTGGTGGTAGTTGGGATGACCACTTACCCTTAATCGAATTTGCCTATAACAACAGTTATCATTCCAGCATCAAAATGGCTCCGTATGAAGCTCTGTATGGAAGGAAATGTAGATCTCCGGTTGGATGGTTTGATGTCGGAGAAGTGCGGTTGATAGGCCCCGAATTAATTCGGCAAAAGCGGTGGAAAAAGTCAAGGTGATCCGAGAACGGTTATTGACAGCTCAAAGTCGCCAAAAGTCTTATGCGGACAATCGCCGACGGGATCTAAAATTTCAAGTCAATGATTGGGTGTTCTTGAAAGTGACACCGATGAAGGGAGTAATGAGATTTGGCAAGAAGGGAAAGTTGAGTCCGCGATATGTCGGACCCTATAAAATCATCCGTAAGGTGGGTCAGGTAGCATATGAGTTAGACTTACCTTCAGAGCTTGAATTAGTTCATCCGGTATTCCATGTCTCGATGCTCCGCAAATGTGTTGGAGACCCCACATGGATTGTACCCGTAGATGATGTCCAGATTACAGAGAAGCTAAGTTATGAAGAAGTACCTATTGCCATATTGGATAGGCAAGTACGAAAGCTTCGGAATAAAGAAGTAGCGTCAGTTAAAGTCTTATGGCAAAATAGCAATTGAGAAGAAATGACATGGGAAGCAGAAGAAAGAATGAAATCTACATATCCGCACTTATTTCAGCCCCCAGAAGACATATATGATGAGACATCGAGGTTATGAGGTATGTACGCTTTATTTTTATGTATATGGGTCGTGTGTGGCCAATTTATAATGTTGTTATGTTGTAGCCCTGTGAGGTGATGATATTATGGGTTGTTGTGACAGGATGGTATCGCCATGTTATAGGGGAAACTCTGGCGAAATTTTTCTAGAATTCCTAGCAATTTAACATTCGAGGACGAATGTTCCCAAAGGGGGGAAGAATGTTACACCTCGAAAATTTCCCCCTTAGCGTACAGTGAATAGACTCATGAGAGGCATGACGTATGAGAAGTACGAGGTATAGACAAGTAAGAAATAGTAATCGATGGTTCTAATTAAGACTTCCAAAGGCATCCGAGTTGAAGCAAGAAAGTTGTTAAGAGAATCGAGTTATAAGTTAGTGTGTTGAATGCAAACTATGAGTATGGAGTTAATAATGCCTTAAGGCTATTGTGGAGAAGAGTTATAACGTCCCCTAGATTGATAATGAAATGATAAACAAGGGCTAAGAAGGTTCCATAAGGATTGGAGATCAAACGAACGACGGGAACCATTCCGGTGGAACTGTGAGTTCCACGGCTAGGTTCCACGGACCGTGTAGTGTTCCACGGACCGTGGGTGTGTCCGTGGAACAGCCAGCAGAAAGTGTGGCCGGCTGGTCGTGAACCACGACCAGTTCCACGACCAACAAAGGGTTCCACGGACCGTGAAGCTGTCCGTGGAAGTCCCGACGACTGAAGATGTTCCAAGTCTTTAAATGTAATCCCACTTCATTTATTTCATTCCCATTCACGTCTTCAACCCCTCTAAACCTCTAGAACCTTCAAACCTTTCATCCACAAGAAAACTAAGGAGATCAAGGATTGATAACAAGAGTTGAGGAGAATCAAGCCTAAGAAACTCCATTAAAGCTATTGAGGCCAAGAAACCTCAAGAAGGAAGAACTAGGGTTTTGTGCAAAAAGGTGTAATATCATCCAAGGACTATTCCTCTATCATTTAAGGTAAGTTTCATGAACTTTACATGCTATTTGAAGTATTATTGAGTTAAGATTCATGGATTGTAGAAGAGTACAACAAATGGGTCATTAAATGGATGAATAATGTCATTAGTGATTAGTAGTGGATTGAATCATGGAAATGAATATGTTGATGATATAAATGTGTTATAAATGACCTATAGGACATGAAATGAGCATTGGATACGAAAGAATACGACGATGGATTTTTAGTCATGATTATGGGAAATTGAAGTGGGATTATGAAATGCAAATAAGATGAATGAATGACGATTGTTGTTAACGATATTGTGACGATTATTATTGATATGGAATATGGCGGAAAGTAGCATAAACAAAGGAAATGCTGCCCAAATTTCTATAGCTTTAGTAAGTATGTTTTCACGATTATATAGCTAATGTCGATACGAATTCCATTGAAGGTATACGAGTGCATTTAAGGAGCACAAGCGAGCAATAGAATAGTAAAGCGGCAAAGGTATGTGAGGCTTAGCCCTTTCTTTCTAAGGCATGATTTCCATGGCATGAAATTCCTCTTTTACTATAAAATGCTCCCTCTCCAAGAAAGTTAAGAGTCCCCACTTATGAATAGCCATACGAGATAAGAGATATGAGATGAATATGATAACGATGATAGTAAACTAAAGTCTAGAAATGCTATAGCCTATGATATGATGCCTCTAAGAAGTCAATGATGTAATGTATGTAATCTAACGATATTGATCATTATGCACACTCACCTTATGCTTGTTCCTCCAAGGTGAGGCAGAATACGTAAGAATGCTCATAATGACATCGGGGGTCCACGACCTTACGTCACCCCGACAAAGCATGATTATCTATGAGTTTCTATGCATGTATCGCCATGAGTACCTTATGATAAAGCATGATATAATGAGTATACTATGATGAGCTATGATAAGCATGTTATGATAAGCATATTATGATAAGCATGATGTAATGAGTATATGATGATATCACACCGCGCCTATGTGGCCGGGCAGTCACCGCCAAGGCGGGCAGCTATACACCATGGCCAGACGGCATGGGCAGTCACCACTAGTGGGCAGCTTGAGATGATATCCCGGACGCGGGATATGCCTGGACGCAGGCTAATGATGATGCTAATGCTATCGATTATTACACCGCACCTATATGGTCGGGCAGCTTATACATTTATGCATTTATGAGATGATGGTGAGTATGAAAGTAAGCCAGTATGTATGATGTACTTTATGATTCGGTCAGTTACAGATTGCTCCTTATTGATGCCTCCTTATTTCATTGGTAATTTATTATTATTTATGCCTTACATACTCAGTACAATGTCCGTACTGACGTCCTTTTCTTCGGACGCTGTGTTCATGCCCATAGGTAGATAGGGAGGTGACCCACACTCGTAGGAGCTAGTGGTTGATTTGAGAGCACTCCATATTCCGGAAGTGCCATAGATTTCTCTTTTGGTATATACCTGTATATTCATGTTTTGGGCATGACGGGGTCCTGTCCCATCCAGATGTCTAGTATTCTAGTAGAGGCTCGTAGATACGCAGTGTGGATAGTATGGTCCCATGGCTTGTGTATATGCATGTATATATTATTTTGATAGCCGAAGGGCTTATGTTTATAAAAGCAAATGTATTTCAGAAAATGACAGTTTTATATGATCACGAGCATATAGTACGAATGATAGCAGATAAGCAGTAATATAAGCGATATTCGGTGGTTAGCCCCGGATACCCGTCGCGACCCGTAGTTCGGGTCGTGACAATAAGTGGGTTGGTACATCTGGAAAGAAAAGGTTGTTTTATTGGGTTTTTTAAGGTGAGAGTGGTCAAAGCTTATGGCAACTGTTTTATCGAGTTTTTTGCAAAAAGTGGGTTCAGAGGATTGGAGAGGTTCAACAGGTTCTCTCAGATTTTCATAATTCGTGACCCATGTATCTGGAAGGACTTTAATAAGTTCTTCTCTAGAGAGCTATTTTCGGATTTGGGTGCACATGGTAGTTCCGTTGGTGGCATCTACTTTTTAGAGCAAAGCATTTGCTCCACTTTGAAGAGAGAGATCCATAGCATGATTACGAACTCGCCAAGCTATTTGGTAGTGTAAAGTAGGCGAATAGCATTTTTAGCTTGTGGAGCACCTTGAATTTGGACTTGGAGCTTTAAAGCCTCCGTTTGATATGGATCATACGGGGACATGTTAAAATTTGGAAATATAGTGACAAAAGCTGTCCCAGCATTTAGAGTGACTTCTGTGGTACCCAAATTCGCATGTTGGTACTCATTATATCCGGTATCCAAGAAGCAACGCGAGCTACAACTGGTTGGCCTTTTCTTCCATGATATGTTAATGCAATTCTAATAGCACCAAAATGGATATGGGTGAAACCATGATTTTTCCACTGTCTAGGAAAATCATCTGGAATCTGCAGAGTGATGGATTGTTCCTCTTGAGTTGCTAGAATAGGGTGCTGGTCAAGTTTTGAGGCACCAACATATTCTTTAGCTTCTTTGGGCTTTGGCTGGACCAGGGAATGGATTTGTGACCACGGGGAACATGTCTTTTTAGCAAAAGCAGAATATGGGTTTATGAGGGGTAGGTCGGTGGGAGACACTTTGTTTTCATCAGGTAAAATATCAACTTCATAAAGGTAGTCATATTTGTAAGAATGGGTTTTATACAGAGTAGGAGACATATTTATTTTTGCTACGGACTTACAAGGGTTGGACGCAGATAGTAACGACTAAGACATATTTTTACTAAACTGCTCATCTTTCCGAAAGAGTTAACCTGGCTCTGATACCATGGGTGTGTAGAGGGCGGGGAAACACCAAGCAAGACAGCCAAACTGCAAGCACAATAGTTTTCTTACATAGTAGGACTGGGCCTTACATAGTAGGACTGGGCTTCAACATCCCGAAGGACGGCTTGCCACAAACCTGACTTCAACAACCCGAAGGATGGCTTGTCAAGTCAGTCAGACAGTTTGAAAGATCATAGATATGAAAGTTTTTCCTACAAAATGGGTTGGTTTCCTAGCCAAGCTACTCAACTCAGAAAAACTTTCGCACTACTACAGACATACTATCAAAGCTTCGGAAAACTATTGTACTTGTAGCAAGTTTAACTTGCTCAATATTTCCTATCGCTATACGAACTTAGGATCAACCTTTCCATGCCTTTCAAAGAGAAGAACAAGAGAAATTTAGAATGCAAACATTTTATTGATATCGAAAAATTTACAGGGAGATTGTTTGATGATCTTTAACGATTACATAGCCTCCTATTTATAGGAGTTGCAGGCTTCCACAAGACTTATCTTACATGGCACACGGGCCTCGCTAGACATGTGAAGGGCCTAATAAAACAAGCCTAATAAAACGAGCCTAATAAGACAGCCTAATAAAACAAACCTGATAAAATGAGCCTAATAAGACAGTCTAATAAAACAAGCTTGATAAAACGAGCCTAATAAGAGAGCCTAATAAAACAAGACTAGTAAAACGAGGGGAACATTATTCGAAACCTGACAACCATGTGCAAGCATGTGACCGTGGGGTCCGCTTTTGTCTTTCTTGTAAGCACGTCAGTAAGCTTTATCCGACGGAGTGGTGCTTGATGGAGTCGACGGCGAAGTTGTGTATCCTTCCTCTATCCACCATTCTGGTCCATGTTTTTGCTTGATTTTTTCTTTGTTTTTCAGACTTCTTTTTCGCGACCTTGTGTAGTAGCATTTCCTGTTGGATGGCCCTGTCATCTCTGGATCTATTTTTGTTGAATCTTGAGATGAAAAATCCAACCTTATTTTTGTGATAGCCTGAGTGACTTCATCTCTGATTATTTCATACGACACTCGGTACTCCTTTGCTGCTTCTCGAACTCTTTCCCAATGGGGATGGTCATCAGTGTAATTCCATCGAGCCCATTTGTTATACCTCGCATTTCGTACATTTGAATATTTCGAGTTAATGTGCGAGTTGTTGGGAATATTAATTGCGGGCAATGGTAGTATGGAAAATATTGAGAAAGGCTAAGGGCAAGAAGAGAAACTCGCAAAATAGGCCGTGGAAATAATGCGGAAGGTTAGGGACAAAATGGTAATATTGAGAAAAGTCGAGGGGTAAAATAGTAATTTCACAAGGTTCAAGAAAAATCCTTGAAGGGCCAAATCTTACATAAGAAGACACTTGGCTTTCTTTATAAATTTTCAAGGAAAAGGAAAAAAAAATTCTAGAAAAGAAAGAAAAAGGGGCAAGGTGTAAATAAATGAGGGACTAAAGTGTGCAAGGGAAGACACTTGGTCTTCTTTGACCAAGTGAGGAAATTCAAGAAAAGGAAAGAAAAATCAAGAAAAAAGAAGAAAACTCTAGAAAAAGTGGAGAAGGGAACATGTGACCTTTTGTTTACTTGAGGGACTAAATCATAAATATGAAAAAGTAGTGGAAGACATGTATATATATATATATATTTGGAGTCATCTTTTAGTTGAAGAAATAAGAAAGAAAAAAAAAAGAAGATGAAGAGAGAATATAGTAGTTTCGGCCATGACAAAAAAATTGAGGCCATGGAAATTGATCAAGGAAAAATTATTTCTCCTAGTATCTCTACCAATTCAAGGGTTCTCTTTAACATGGTATAATTTTTGGAGCAAGAAAACCATTCATACTTGCAAGTTCATGACTTTAGCCAAGAGGAAGACAAGTGGGAAAAGGTAAGGTTCTATCCTCTTTTGCATGTTTTATGGATGCTTTGGACGTGTTATAATGCATGGAAATAAATGAACAACATGAAAATATGGATGTTGAAGTTGAGCCATGGATGTTGATGTTTAGCCGTGTAGGTGTGTTGTATGTTTAGGGTGATGAATCAATTTTAGTTAGTATGTTTTGTATTGTTGTAATGTGTGAAAATGGATAAAAATCATGGAAGGTTGTGTGTGTGTGTGTGGCCGTGAGTGGGCTGCCATGGTGTAGGAAAAAATGAATTAATGTTAGTTAGTATTCTAGTTGTTGTTGTGATGGATTCTATGTAACGAAAATGAAAGTTTGATGATTTAAATGGAAGTTGTAATGGTTATGGGCTGATTTGGAACGTAATATGATTTGAATATGCTTTCTTGAATTCATGGAAATAATGTTGTAAATATATGGAATTGTTGATATAGTTTATGAGTTTGAAAAAAATAAATGTATTGTTGAAGTTCTTATGGCATTTGGAAGATTTGGGTTGGAATGTATTGGACATGTTGTGAGTTGAGTATTGATATTGTTGTTATGATTGTTGGTTTGGCCGGGTTGAATTCCCGGGATGGTTGTTGATTGAAATCGGCCAAGTTAAACTTGGTGGCATGGTATATTTACAGGGGAAATGCTGCCGAAATTTTGGTAGCCAAATTTCATCTAAGAATCCAATTCAAAATGCACTGATCAACATTTGGTAAACATGACCAAATTGTGGATTTTGCGAATTTGGAGCTTGAATTTGGAGTAGCAGAAGGAGCGGAAAGAGGTATGTAAGACTTCACTTTCCTTTCTTGGCATGTCCTAGATGTAATAGGGCTGGATACGGGCCTCGGGGACCATTCCTTTTCTCGGAATCCAAGATTGAAATTAGTTACTATTCATTCAGTAGAATTGAAGTAGAAATTGTGCAAAGCGTGGGAAAACTTCCTAGACCTCTAGAACTTGCATAAATAAGACCTGATCACCCTAAAACTCTCTTAAGTAATGTCATGAAACGTATGATGCGTCAATCGTGTACGCCGCCTCATTTGACCCGAGGTGGGCCCACTGTCCCCGGATTTTGTTTAGTGCTCTTGTTTACCAACCGACAAATGTTGCAGGCTATTCTAAGGGGAATGTTTCCATGATGAAAGTGACAACGATGATGTAAAGGAAGGAACATGTCTATGATAAGCATAACAAGGGTGACCCCATGACTATGAGCCTTAAGTCAAGAATCCAATGCGAGCATGAAAGTGATAAACTAGTCCTTGGTCTTTAATTCTACTCCTTAGCTACGGTATTATTTTCTAAAGATTCCAAAGTCTGCAAATAAATGCATATGATGTCCATGATTTCATTCCATGTTTTCTTTTAATGATATATGTCCGTTGATAGTCTCGCCTTAAAATACTCGTTCCTTCAAGGTGAGACAAAGCGATTTCGGTTAATCCATAATATAATCGGAGTTCACCGACCTTACGTCACTCCGATAGACACATGACTTTCCTTGGGCTCCCATGCATGCTGTTTGTATGATACATGTATATGTGTATGGATATGTGTATGTATATGTACGTGTATATGGGGGAAAGGGGAAGGGCAACTGTTTTATCACCACCTGATTCAGCTGGATTCCATCCCGGACGCGGGATGCCCGGACGCGGGATATGGGAGAGCCGTACGCGGCGTCTGTCTATGTGATGTGTATATATATATAATGTGATATACTTGGGACAACGTTGGGGAGGGGGTGGGAGAGCCGATGAATTTGGCGTCCGTAAATGCGAGTAAAAAGTACCGTTTTCCGAAAAGTATACGTTTTCTATGTACAAGAATAAGAAACACCGTGTTCAAAAAAAAAAAAGGGAAAAGAAGCTAGGCATGCATGGTATCCGCCCTCGGCCGGCACGCACGTGTACGGGTTTCTTTCAACCTATGATATGCTTTATATTTCTATGCGGTTACCGTCCGTATGTACGGAAAGTTATCCTCTTATCTCATCACAGATTATATAATCCCATGGTATTGTTGTTCATACTTATGTTCCTGTTCGTATTATTATTCATGTCTTACATACTCGGACATTGCCCGTGCGACCCCTCTTCTTCTTCGGCCGCGTTTCATGCAAGCGCGGTGCACCCGCACGGGTTGAAGTAATATAGAAGATGTTCCGAAAAGTTGGCAAGCTCCATTTGGCACACGAGTGTAGCCGAGTCGGAGTACACGTGCCGGATTTCGATTACGGTTAGAGACTTTGCGAGGGGGTCGTGGGTACCGAAGTCGATCTGTCGGTGGCTTCATAGGCCAATGTGTCGGTTGTATTATGATATAAGTTTTATACGCTACAAATTCGATTTGCTCGGAAAGCAACAAAAGAATATTTTTAGTAAGCTTTGTCATGTGTATTTGACTTAGAGGAAAAAAAAATTTACGCATGGAATAAGAGTCAGAGGGTTCGCTCGGCCCTAGATAAGGGTCGGGTGCCCATCACACCCTGATCAAGATTGGGGTGTGACACCATTCTTTCGGCCATATCTCTTTTGGGATGCACTTATTTTGCTGAAAAATAATTCTACGGTAAGCCTTATTTGTATTCATCTTCTAAGGACAAGATAGAGACGGGGAATTCCCACCATATTGAAATATCTGGTTGAGCATAGACCTTCCCATCAATAATCTTTATAGGTCGATGTAACATGAACACTTTTGCTGTATAGGAGTCTTGGAAACATTGAACCCAATATCTCCGTGGTTTGAACCATTTGCAAGAAACTTTTTTTAGACATGCGAGGTTCAATCAAATTCGTATAAAACATCGGAACATGTCGCACTTGAATTCCATGAAAATATAATACGGGTGACATAAGTACCTAGTTAGTAAAAAATCATAATAGCTCCTGTGGAAAATCATTGTGCATTGCTATGAATATGTGACGGCAATGGGTATTAATTGACTCCGAATGGCTTACCAAAGGTCGTTATTGATCCTCCGTATTTTTAAAAACTAGGAGCTCATAGAAAGTCCTTCTGTAAGGATGGATGGATCAAACGGGTCCACAAACTTTTTACCGAAGGAAAATTTCGGTTGATGATCCGCTATTCTAGATGAACTAGAATAATGCGACGAGCTTGTAAGCATGAAAGATGTTGCTAGTTAGCCTCGGAGCTCCCGACGCTTAGTTTGAAATCTCTTTGAAAACTCGTCTCGCTTTCGATAGGAAATCCGCTTAGAATATTATCTTTCCTTTAGATGGAAAATATTGAGAAAGGCTTTACTTGGAATTTGTTAGGGGACAAAATGGGAGAACCGAGGGGTTGTGCCCAAGGTTCAAGAAAAATCCTTGAAGGGCCAAATCTTACATAAGGGATAATCTTTGGATTTATCTGGATCATCTTGGCGGGAAAGCCTTCATATCCATCTCGATGAGAAACTCGTGTGACTTAAAAAGAAATTAAACTTTATATATATATATATTTGCCATTCTTCACGGCAAGAATTTCTTTGAATGTGGAATGGTAATATTGTTCCTAGTATCTTTCAACTTTCTTTAACATGGTATATCCGCAAATTTTTCATTGGCCATCATCAACTTCAAAAGTACCGCACTCCATGTTTTATATTCGTTTATAATGCATGGAATCCGTCTCATGAAAATATCTTTTTCCATGGATGGAATATGGAGGGCTTTGACCTCTTTCGAGATTTCTTTTGTTGTAATGTGTGGAAATGATTCAAATCTGTGTGTGGTGTGTTCCCCAACTGAATTAATGGGCATTCTTCTTGAGCATTTTTGTAAGTAGAGTAATGTATGTAGATTTGGAACGTAATATGATAAAATCTCTAACATAATTAAATATATGGAATTGTTGATATAGTCACACCTAAAAAAATAAATGTATTGCTGAAGTTCTTATGGCATTCATTGTAAAATTGGTGTCCGGGAATTTGATGCGATTGTTCTTGACAAATATGTGGCCCAGTTAAACTTGGGGCTGTATGCTCCATGAACAAAATGCATCCCCGAAAATCAATCTCCTTCCTAGCAAGAATCATCTTTTTTCTCGCGTGAAAGAGCATGATTCACTTTTTTTCTCCGTCTAGGTCATGGAATCGTTGCGGAACGTAAGGTGTTCTTCCATAGTATCACTAAAGAGTAAGATGTCATCAATATAGACTAGTGATGTATGGAGAATGGGTTGAAATAATTTTATCATGGCCTTTTGGAACAATGAGGGTGCCGTTTTCAACCCAAAGGGCATGACCGTCCATTGAAAACTAGTCCTTGGTGATCGGGTATACAAAACCCTATTTTTGGTCTATCTTAATGGGTGTATTCCCAAAATTGCCAAAACCCCTATTTAAGGTCAAACTTGGAAAAGTATTTAGCTTACGCTTTGGCTAAGTGTGAAAAAGGGTGAGTTTATTTGGGATAGGGAATTTATCATCTTGGAGGATATATAGTTAAGGGACAGGTGATAGTTTATGACTAATCTGAGTTTACCTCTTGTTTGTTCCGCCCGTTTATTGACATAGAACGCCTCGCATGCCCATTGCAAATTAGAGGGCTCAATAAGTCCAAACTCCAAGAGCTCTTCGCATTCCTTTTTCGCAAGCTCAAGATCATCTGGATTCATGCCGGAGTGACTTGCCTTCGTTGGATTAATGCTTTCATTCTTCCTGAATGGAGTTTAATGAAAAACTCCTCATTTAGCCATAGAGCTTTTTGCATTTTCCCATAAACTCCTTGTGAGAATCCGCACATGAATGCTCCATTCCGACTTCTTTGGATTTTCTATCTCCCTGACCATCTTCGGACAAGATCGGTTATTTGGAATAATCGCAAAACATACGTATATAGCTTGAATTGTTTCTTGAACGTTATTCCATGGGCTTTGATCTAGAGCTGATCTTTAAGTTTCCTGAAGATGCCAAATCCGACAATGAGATCTTTTCCTGAGACATCTGATCCAATCACCTTTGTTCGAAACTTCATAAAGTCCTTATTTCGGGAAGAATTCAATTGTGATTGGATGCTTTGTGATGAACTGCTGGTGGTTGTAAGCATGACTCCGATCCCGTAGCTTGGTGTTGAAATCTTTGAAATGTGGAATCCATTGATCCTCGGAAGGAAGCGGGGCCGGGCCCATCTCACGGATTTGGGTTCATCCGGATCATCTTCGGGAAAGCCTTCATATCCATCTCGATGTCCGTGGAAATAACTTTTTAATGCCATTGGTTTATCCCATTTGGATGGATAAACTTTAATTGGCCATCATCAATCTCAAAAAGACCTACGGGATCACTACATGATCTTTTTCCCGCCGTTGATATCTTCTTGAGCCTTTCCCTGCGGTTCCTTTCCCCAAATTCTTCTTGAGCATTTTTGTAAGTAGAGTAATGTATCGAGACATATTCTTCGTACACATCCATGGAAAAAATTGGTGTCTTACAACATGTGTCGGGGTTTGCATCCCTAGAAAATCTAGCAAGAGAGAACGGATTCATTTTTCTCCAGATTGCCATCTTCATCTAGATGGATAATATAGACCGTATGGAGAATAGTCCTCTATTTTATCAGAAGAACGAGGGTGCTTGATCGAACCCAAAGGGCATGACCGTCCATTGAAAGTGTGGGATACAAAACCCTTTTTTGGTCTATCTTGCCCAAAACTTATTTAAGGTCAAACTTGGAAAAGTATCTCATTTGAGTTTATTTGGGACTCTGGAGGAAATAGTTAAGAGGTTGATAGTTTATGATCAACTCCTCTTTGTTTGTTCCGCCCATATTTTGAACGCCTCGATGCTGGGATCCTTCTCCTAAAGGCCTTAGCCATTTGAATCGCTTGAACTTTCATTCTTTCCTGACTCGGGACATGGCACGAACAGGCTTTTTGATAATTAGGTCGGACTTTTTCTATCTCCTCGATCCGTTCAAGATTTATCGCAAAACATCCGGGAATTGGTTTGTTTCGTATGATCCGCTTCAAAACAGATCTCTTTGTGCATCCAATATCATCCAACTTCTAGAAATGATCGTGGTGGTTAGGACTGCTTTTTGAAATGTGGAATCCAATGATCTCCCGGTGGGATCGTTATTGATTGGAAACTTCTCCCATTTGCATACGATCGTCAGTGGGATCAGTTTGCTAACATCTTTGGGTTCTGATGAAACAAAGGCTTGCTTGAGACTAGAGAACTTCTCCCATCTTCATCTAGCCAACTCAAAGAACATTTTAGCCATCTTATCGAAAATGGATATTTTTTCGATGACATCTCCGAAATCAAATTAGCTTTGAATCGCATTTCATTTCGACATGAACTCTCCTTAGTTTTCTTGCCTTTTGGATCCTCGCTTCAAAACAAACATCTCCTTTCGTATCATCCACAAAATACCTCTTGGAGTATTTTGATGAAACTTTAAGCAAAGTATTGGGATGTGAGAAACATTTTTGTCTTGTGTCCCAAGTGAATTCCACCGAAACGGATCTCGATGACATCTCCGTCAAATGCTACGGAGAACCTTGGAAGAGTTGATTTTTCTTGCCTTTGACGAGATCATAAACTTTTCCCGTTCGACAAGATTCTTTGTCACCAAGTGAATTCCACCGTCCGAGAATTATGGAGAGAAATCTTGGATCCTTTTCCCGTCATCTTTGTCATCCACTTTGATATCATCAGTGAAAGTATGAATCCGATCCAACGAATATTGGTGGGTGATTTTCTTCTGAAGAGTCAACTCAGGAATCTTCGCTTGTCTCAACGCTTATTTTCGTAGGATCAGTATCATATGAATCTTGGTCACTGGATCCTAGGGTATCATCCTCCTCTATATCATTTGTGGGTTGGGCCACGCAGGAGTTAGGAATATTGTGGGCCGAGATCATCAAGTTTTCCAAATCGGGTTCTTTTGAACCTTCCCCGAGTTCTTTCTTCCGTTTGGGCTGCTTTGGGCCGCCATATAGTCTTTCCTTTCCCAAACCATTTTTGCAATGTCAAACTCGTGTTCATTGTTTTGTTTTGGGTAAAAGGCATGGGTCTCGTTTTGTGGATGGGAACATAGTGAAAGAATGGCCAAGCTTTGGTGGTGAGTATGTTTGTAAGGACATGGGGAAAAAGGTGTGTTTTGATGGGCAGCTTTGTGTTTTTTGCGGTTCAACGTGACCATATCTCAGTAGCTGTATCTGTTCTTTAAGGTTAACCATTTCCTTTTGTTGTGGATAAAGAAATGGAAAAGGGAAGTGCCTGGTGGACAAATCTCATACTGCATATTTGTCTTTCGCAATTCCAGGGCTTTGATTAGTCCAGCATGCTGAGAAGGCGCTTGTTCCACCTTTTTCTTAATTGTCTCTACCCTGCTCATCATCTTATTCTGTGTGTGAGCAACATTTCTGATGGAAGTGCTAATGTTAGTTAACACTTTGTTTTGGCAAATGGCATTTTCGGATTGCCAATTTATGGTCGCTTCCACTTCACTTGTTGGTGGATTTTCTCTTGTGGGCAGCACAACATTTTGCCGTGGAATTTTTAGGGCATGGCTTGCACCATCCTTCTCAAAAGGTTGTCGTGAAGGAAATTCAGGGTCCGACCTGAGTTTGCGGGTTCATCATGAATATTTTTGGCTTTCGGATATTTGGGTTTGAAGGTTTGTGATGTAAATTTTGGATAGGGAGAGGTGGCGGTATTTGGGGTTTGTACGAAACAAGGAATTCATATTTTCCCGGACGGCTCGGTGAACCGATAGACGAGTCTCCTTCTTCATAACTTGTTCTAACTCTCTTCGCAGTTTCCCTTTTTCTTTGATTTGGCTCTTCGTATGATGTTCATCCCATTCAATTTCATCATCAAGACATTCTTGACAAATACATTGATATCCCGTATGGGCAAGGTCCCATGAAAGGACATTTATACCACCATACATCATGACCTTCATTATCGAACCGCTTTATCCGCCTTGTTCGCTCACGATACTTGAAAGACGGTAAGCGAATGTTTCGTGGTCATCTTGTTGTGCTTGGTTATAAGTGGGTTGGTACATCTGGAATGAAAAGGTTGTTTTATTGGGTTTTTAAGGTGAGAGTGGTCAAAGCTTATGGCAAAGCTGTTTATCGAGTTTTTTGGAAAAAGTGGGTTCGGAGGATCGAGAGGTTCAACGGTTCTCTCAGCTTTTCATAATTCGTGACCCATGTATCTGGAAGGACTTTAATAAGTTCTTCTGTAGAGAGCTAATTTGGGATTTGGGTGCACATGGTAGTTCCGTTGGTGGCATCTACTTTTAAGAGCAAAGCATTTTCTCCACCTGGAAGAGAGAGATCCATAGCATGATTCTGAACTCGCCAAGCTATTTGGTAGTGTAAGGTAGCCTGAATAGCATTTTTAGCCGTTGGAGCACCTTGAATTTGGACTTGGAGCTTTAAAGCTTCCGTTAGATATGGATCATACATGGACATGTTAAAATTTGGAAATATAGTGACAAACACTGTCCCAGCATTTAGAGTGACCATCAGGGTACCCATTCGCATATTAGTACTCATTATATACGGTATCAAGAAGGGCAAGCGAGCTACAATCCGGTTGGCCTTTTCTTCCATGATATGTTAATGCAATTCTAACAAGCACCAAAATGGATATGGGTGAAACCATGATTTTTCCACCTGTCTAGGAAAATCATCTGGAATCTGCAGAGTGATGAATTGTTCCTCTTGAGTTGCTAGAATAGGGTGCTGGTCAAGTTTTGAGGCACCAACATATTCTTTAGCTTCTTTGGGCTTTGGTTGGACCAGGGAACGGATTTGTGACCACGGGGAACATGTCTTTTTCTTAAAAAGGCATTACGGGTTTATGAGGGTAGGTCGGTGGGAGACACTCTCGTTTTCATCGTGTAAAACATCAACTTCATAAAGGTAGTCATATTTGCAAAGAAAGGGTTTTATACGAGTAGGAGACATATTTATATTTTCTAAGGACTTACAAGGGTTGACGCAGATGGTAACGACTCGTACATATTTTTACTAAATCGCTCCTCTCTCCGAGTTAATGGATCGGCTCGGATACCAATGGGTGTGTAAAGTATGGAAACACCAAGCAAGATGTACTAAACCGCAAGCATAAGGTTTTCTTACATAATAGGATCGGGCTTCAACATCTCAAGGACGGCTTGCCACAACCCGACTTCAACAACTCAAGGATGGCTTGTCAAGTTAGTCTGATAGCTTGACAGATCATAGATATGAAAGTTTTTCCTACAAAACGGGCCGGGCTTCCTAACCAAGCGTCTAACTCCGGAAAAACTTTCACGCTACCATGTACATACCGTCAAAGCTTCTAAAACCATTGTACTCGTAGCAAGCTTAACTTGCTCAATATTTCCTAACCCTATACTAACTTTGGGCGCCTTTTCCCTGCCCAAAGAAAAACGAGAAATTTAGAAAACAAACATTTTATTGATATCGAAAAAATTTAAGTGAAATTTTGATGTTTTTCTAACCTTACTAGCCTCCATTTATGGGGTTGGGGGCTTAAAAAGACTTATCTTACATGGCACACGGGCCTCCCTAGACAGTGGGAAAGGGTTAAACCCTTTGAAAATTCCCCGTTAGCGTACGGAATAGACTCCGAAGGGCATGATGTTCATAAGGGGTTTTGGGCAAGTAAGAAATAGATTTGACGATCTTAATTAAGAATTTTCCAAAAAATCCCAGTTGGGAAAAAAAGTTGTTAAGAGGAACAGTCATATGTTGGGTATCGGATAAAAAAATTTCGAGTATTAGGTTAAGATGTCTTAATGACCCTTTGAAAGAGTTATAACGTCCCCAAAAATGGTATTGAAGTAAGGAACAAGTGTTAAGAAGGTTATAAGGATCGGAGATCAAATGGTCGACGAAACA
>NW_026714024.1:0-47063 GCF_029784015.1 Lycium ferocissimum | reverse complement strand
AAATTATAACAAAAAATATAACAACTAAAGCTTAAGCTTAATTTTTATATTATTTTTAGCAAATTTTTTTTTTTAAAATAAATTACAAATTAATAGAGTCATAACTTAGATACAAATTTTATTTTTATTTGTAAAAGATAAAAATCTCATAAAACTATATTTTCTATTAATCTAGATTTTAGTAAATAAATTAGTGACTTTAATACTTTTTTTAATTACTTCTTTTTGTGGTCTAATTATTTAATTTTCTTATATTTTATTGTTTTTCTATATTTTTATATTAAAAACAAAAACAAAAAGAGAAAAAAAGACAAAACTAAAAAAGACAAAACAGGAAAAGAAAACAAAAACTAAAAAGGAAAAGAAAACAAAGACTTACGTGACGTCACAAGCTGAAAATTGTCGGCAACTTCAGTCAAAAGCGGTGGGGGGTGACGGTATTCGGGTAATATGTTTGTGCCTCATGGCTAACTTTAGTAATTAATAGGGGCATATGCAGGTAATATTTTGCCTTTGATGGACAATTTTTGTTATTTTCCCTAATAAAATAAGGTATACTTGGACTTTGTTTAGTCATCTTAGAATAATTCTTCAAAAAATTTACAGAAAAAGAAAAATAAAAGCTTTGGTTAAATTAGATGTTTTTATTGGACGAACTCATTGAGACGTGGTTGTGTGCAAATCAACTTGGATAGCTTCAAGAGTTATTTGTTTGTGTTCCAATTCATTTTCTTATGAGTTTGTTGTATACTTTAAATTTTATATAATAATTGCATGGTTGATTCTTGTAACGTGAGAAAACAATCTTAATATAATTTGAACAGTTTTTGTTCCTATATTTTTGTCTCTAAATTTAAAGAAAATTATTATCTTCGTATTAAGAGAAATAACGTAAATCAAATTATCTCTAAAATAACTTAACAAAATTAGATTTAAACTCGTGCCTTAATTTCCCAAATGCATAATTGGTTATAGTTCATAACTCTCGTAAAGATCACTCTATTACCTCTAAAGTAACTGCATAAAAATTATATTTAAGTTCAGACTTTAATTTTTGCGATTTCTTATGCTCCCTGTGTTTCAATTTATTTGTTTTTTTATTTTATTTTTACGTTCAAATCAAATATTTAAGACTGCAAGATTAAAGGCTATTTGAATACATTCAACACATCTTTAGTTTAGGACTATAAGATACAAAGGCCTTTTCTACTTTCTCAAACTCCGTGCCAAGTCAATACAAATAAATTAAAATGAAGGGAATAATATTTATAGTACATAATTTGGTAATCAAAATGAAAAATAAATAACTTACTATAATCAATTAAGATGTGTTCGATATGGAGAAAAATATTTTCATGGAAGTTAAGTAATTTTTTTACTTATTTTCTCATATTCGATTAATTAGTAGAAAATATTTTATGGAAAATACCCCCACCAACCCCACCCACCCATGCACACCATCCACCCTCCACCCTCCACCCATCACGCACCCCACACAAAATTTAACCACATAAAGTTCCCATTTTTATAATTTTTTTATAAAAATAAACAAAAATAAGTAAAACAAAAAATTCCGTGGGCGCGGGGGAGGGGAGAGGGGTGAGGGTGCTTGGCGGTGTTAAAAGCCAAAAAAGAAAATGTAACATTTTCTGAGGGGGCATCGGGGGAGAAGGGTTGTGCAAAAACCAAAATATGAAAGTGTCCGAAATATTCCTTGGTCGGCCTGTGTATATAACTTAAATCCAAAATAACGAAAAAATAAGAAAAGTTACACTAGAGCACCTCGAGAAAACGACTAGAGGTACACAAAATATACCGTCATGTCATTGACGGAAGCCACCACCGCCACCCTTTCCTCCACCCCAAACCGGCGTTCATACCGTTGCTATAACTGCAACGACGCTTTCCACATCACCACGACCGCCAACACAACCGCCGTTAGCTCCTCCTCCTCCTCCTCATTCCGTTGCCCACGTTGCTTCCACCGCCACCTCCTTCCAAATTACACCATTGCCACTCCCATTACAACCCCTCCTTCACCTCAATCTGAACCTTCTATTAATCCCAATTTTACGCCTTCCACCACTAATTCTTTTGTTTTTTATGAATCTGAATCTGATACAGAGTGGACTGATTCTGATGATCTCGAGTTTGAGTTTAACTCAACTGGATTTTCTTCTCCGACGCTGAAATCGTTTATTGATTTATTACCGACTGTGAAGATTAAGGAACCGTTGAAGAGCTGTTCGATTTGTTTGGAGGAATTGGAGGTTAATAAGGAAGTGAGTGAATTGCCTTGTAACCATTTTTTTCATAAACACTGTATTGTTCCTTGGCTTAAGAAGAATAATACTTGTCCACTTTGTCGGTATGAGTTGCCGAGAGAAGAGGTGGACGAATTCGAAAAGGATTCGGAAGAATTTTTTACTTCAGCTGGATTGATTAGTGAATTAAGTGAATTTGATTATGAAGAATTTCTGGTTAATGGTGTCGTTTTTGTATCAACAACAACACCACCGGCTTTCGTGCCTTCTTCAAGTGAAGTTGGTGAGGATGATGATGAGGTTAACGAAAGTGTTCCGGAGGAAATGCGAGATGAAGATGGTGATATGTTGATGGTTGATGCATGAAGTTTAATGGAGAAGCATATATAGACATGTAAATATTTATCTATATATAGATATGTATAGGATACATGTTATGTTACTCTTTAGTTGATGTTCATATTATATCTTAAGTTCATATGTGCAGTTCTTGATGCATTCAATAGAGTTGCCTCCGCATGACTTATAGGTCACGGGGTTAGAGCCGTGGAAGCCGTAACTAATGCTTGCATTAGGTTAGGCTGTCTACATTTACACCCAAGAGTGTGCGGCCCTTCCTCGGACGCTGCTAACGCGGGACACTTTGTGCACTAGGCTGCCCCTTTTTTTTCCAATAGAGATCCCAGAGAAGCATATATAGACATGTAAATATTTATCTTTTTTTGGTTATGGTTTTATCTATAATGAGATCCGTATCTTTTGAGAAGTTAATTTCTTTTTGATTTTGCCAAAAAAGATTTTAACTTTATGCTGAAGTATAGGGTACATGCTATGTTACTGTTTAGTTGATGTTCATATGTGTCCCAGCAGGGACAAAAGACTAGGTGATTTCTTCCATCTGTCCTAACATTGGTGACAAACAGTTACCCGGCACTGTCGGGCGGGAGGTGACAGTATCCCGTGAATTGGGTCGAGGTCCGCGCAAGCTGTCACGGACACCACAGTTATAATAAAAAAAAGTTCATGTGTGGAATTTTTATGCATTCAATAGAGATCCTGAGAATATACCTCCAGGGTGTTGGGACTGACATTAGTTGTGAACAATGAAACTCTTCTGGTGGCAGTTAACTAGAGCATTGTTTTGTACTTACACTCACATATTAGTTGTGAACAATGAAACTTTTCTGGTGGCAGTTAACTAGAGCATTGTTATGTACATACACCCACATATAGTGAAATAAAGGTGTTGGTTTGTTAATAACTCTCAGGTCTATAGGATATTGAATCCTTTTATGGCAATAGAATCTAGTGTAAATTCCTATTCTGGATATTTTGATTTGGTGATTTACGAAACTTGTCGTGAAGCTAACTTAAGGGGAGTGACTTTTGGATTTGGTGATTTACGTAACTTGTCGTGAAGCTAACTTTAAGGGGAGAGACTTTTGGGAAACATAGACCTTTTATATGCTAACACGGAAAAGAAAATGATAGGTACACTTGCTAAAGGATTTCAAACTTCGGAAAAAAGGCTACTAGCTACAAAAACTGAATGCAGCATCTTTTTTGGGTATGATTTTATCTTTAATGGGATCAGTATCTTTTGAGAAGTCAATGTCTTTTGATTTTTCCAAAAAAGATTTGAACTTTATGCCGAAGTATAGGGATACATGTTATGTTATTCTTTAGTTGATGTTCGTATTACTATATATGTGGTGTTTTTTATGCATTCAATAGAGTTAACTAGAGCATTCTTATGTACAAATAGCCATGTATATATTTCTCTTTTTCGGGTATGATTTTATCTATAAGTGATCAGTATATTGAGAAGTTAATGTCTTTTGATTTTGTCGAAAAATGATTTGAACTTTATGCTGTAAGTATAGGATACATGTTATGTTACTCTTTAGTTAATGTTTATATTATTAAATCTTTAAGTTCATATGTGGAGTTTTTGAGCCATTCAATAGAGTTAACTAGAGCATTATTATGTACATACACTCACATATAGTGAAATAAAGGTTTTGGGTCGTTAATAATTCTCAGGTTTATAGGATATTGAAGCCTTTTATGGTAATGGAATCTAGTGTCAAGTTCTATCTGGAAATCTTGATTTGGTGATTTACGAAACTTGTCGTGAAGCTAACTTTAAGAGGACAGAGTTTGGCAAAAGTAGACCCTTTTCATATGTAAACACGGGAAAAAAAATGATAGGTACACTTGCTAAAGGATTTCAGACTTTGGAACAGATGCTGCTAGCGACAAAAACTGAGTGCGGCATAGAATTAGTCATTATTGTGGGATGTGCTGTTGAAGACCTATCTGGAAATTTTGATTTGGTGATTCACGGAACTTGTCGTGAAGCTAACTTTAAGAGGAGAGATTTAGGCAAAAATAAACCTTTTATATGTAAATATGGGGAAAATAATTGATAGGTACACTTGCTAAAGGATTTCAGACTTCGGAAAAAAGGCTACTAGCGACAAAAACTGAATGCAGCATAGCGACAAAGTCATTATTGTGGGATGTGCCATTTAAGACTTGACCTGTTAAAATTTCAAAGGATCTCTTGTCATTTCCTTGGGAGCAAATTTATCTTCAAATGAAGAGACGGATTCTGAAATTTACAAAATCACACGTTGGATGGATGAGAAATTAGTATGCCGTAATGCCCAAAAATGATTTTTATCTAACACCACTTGTTTGCAGTACCTATCTAACCAGTCGAAGAAAGTGATAACTCTTAGGGAAAGCTTTGAAGAATGGCATTCTGCTGAACAGATACAGAGGTCAAAAGGCCCAAGTGAACTATTGGGTCTGCTTGGTGGCTGGTATATCAGTGCTAGTACTAGGAAATACGGTGAGTTGATTGTTGCTATTTTCCTTGTGAGCGGTGGGGGGTGTTCGGCTTTTATTTTCACAGTTGAGAGCAACACGTGGATTAATTACGTGTTCATACAAGTCTGTTAGAGATAGAGGTGATCCTCTGCTCTGTTTCAACATTAACATGTTAAGCAATGCAGTGTCGTGAAGGAGTTTCTTCCAACTTTTATAAAACTTTTATATCGTTTTATTTCACGATATTAATTCATTGAAGAATTATGCTCTTTTTAAAAAAAATGTAGGATACCTTTTTTTTTTTTTTTCAATGATAAACAAGCAATGAGTGATAATTCTCACCTCACATGTTTGAGTCTCGTGTTTGACATGATTCAATTGGTTTGAAAATCTATGTAAAAGTCGGTGAAGCCTTTTTGTATGGCATGTACATGACGTCTTCTTGGTAATGTCATCAATTCTTGGGTTTTAAGCATTCAATACAACTGTATTCATTTAATCTTCCATGTTAAAGATAATCTAGTTTTGACGTCACCAGCATTGGTACATGATGATTCTGCGTATTTATGGATTAAATGAAAATTCTGGACGGTATGGTATAAGAGTCAGAGAAGCTCTAAGATAAATCTTTAGTCTTTCTTTTTGTAAATTACAACTTTCTTTTTGTAAATTACAACTGTTTACAGAACATGAGTTTTTGGGGTAGTAGGAATTTTGTGATGAGACCTGTTTACCCAAGCATTTTCTCTCTTCCCTGAGGTAGAGCAGGGTCTAGTCTGGAGTACCTATCCGTTTCCTTACCAGTATAATTACTATTATGCTAGCACTATCCCTTTCTTCAATTGTATTACTACTGTTGTTCATAGCTTTTGTTTCTTGGATTTCTTTCAAACCGGTTCTGAAAAACGATTTTCTGAGTCAAGGGTCTATCAGAAACAGCCTCGCTAGCCATAAAGGTAAGGGTAAGGTCTGCGTACACCCCACCCTCCCCATCTTGTGGGGACTATACTGGGTGTGTTGCTTGTTTGTTTTATCTGTTTAGCCAAGCTTTCAAAATCTGCTTATTTTGGAAAGTGTTTTTTGTCAAAAGCACTTCTCGAAAAAGCACTTTTGGAGAGTAGCAGTTTGTTTTTGGATAATCAATTTGAAAAGTACTTTTGCCAATATTAGAGTAACAAGTTGGGCTTTACCAAGGTTCCAAAAGTGCTTGGGAGAAAAGCTGCTCTTTTTCAGCTTCTATCACTATAAATATGCTAAAAAGTTGCTTCATGTTTTAGCTTCTGGATTCAGTTTTACTTCATGTACCATTGCACCTATCATTTCAAGTATCTGCTTTTAGAATTGCTTAAGCACAGGTCTGGCTTTCATAAATTGTAGTACTTCTTATTTACATAAGAGCCAAGGCGCATGCTTTTGTATTTTTCTCTTTGCTCAGATACTGCATCTAGCTTGTTTTCTGATTCAATTGTTTCAGCTTTGTATATACAGCTACTAGACTGGTGGCAGGTTTTCACCGAGTGGGGCAGGGAAGTCAAGTATCAGGGTAGCAAATTAGCCTTAGTATTTTGTCCGCAAAAAAGTTAACCTTTAGTATTTGTGTCCTCGCTTATAAGCAGTGGGATCTTAGTCGGTCTTTTCTGCACCTGCTGTCCGTCAGTTTAACTGTACTCATCTTCCGGGTGAGTAATTTTGATCCAACTCCAGGCTGGTCTCATTGCTTTGTTATTTCCGTACATGTAAAAGTAAAACACACACTCTCCACATGAACTTAGATGCAAGACTGTGGTAACTTATGAAGCTATGCTCTGATTAGCTATACATGGAATCCATATCCAGGGTTTACTTTTCTGCCTTGTGATTACTCTTCTGAGTTCTGGTTTTGCTGTGTTGCTTGTGATTCATTAGGCTTGCCACTGTAGATCTGTTAGTTGTTAGCTCATACCTTATATTGGGGTTCTACTAGCTACCACTTGAAGTTAAACTGTTTTTCGGAGTAGTCAGGGTGAAAAGTCCATAATTATAGCTCTTTTACTTTGAAAGAGAGGAGGATGTTACTCTGGCATATTTGCTTAAGTGCCGGCATGTTGTATAGTGATTGTAATTGCAAAAATTATTTGCTCTCTCAAGTCATATTGTCTTTGAACAGCTGGGTCTAGGACACAACCATCGTTTGAAACGTCTGCTACCAAGTCAATGGGTTAGAAGCCATTTAAAATGTAAAGCCCTTCCCGAGTGAACAAATGCGTGCTCTGGTTGTAGCTCTGCTGAATGAATGACTGATTTTGGAACCAAACCGGGTAACTTTAGAGGTGGCCACAATATTAGATAATGAAGAACCAATGGTTCTAGTGGTGACCCGTTCAAAGGAGCTGGCTGCTTTGACTTTGATTAGCCGACGAGTGCGGCCGTTCTCTGTCCTCTTTATTTGTTGGTTTGAACATGCGGTATAGTAGTTGTAATGGAAGCTCTAAACTTTCTTACAGGATACTACATCTATAGGGCTTGGGGTGTCAAGTCATACATAGTTCCACAGTTATGCAAGGGTTGCTTCCAGCTCATTTCAGGTCGAGCTACTAGTCATTGTAACACGGTGACTGTTAATTGTCTACATTGGTGTGGGACGGTTGTAGGATTTACTGTTGTCTGGTTAAACGAATTTAACTTACGAGGCATAAAATTTGATGAACATGTACAAAATGATCATGTTCAAGTAAATCACAATACTGAATGTTCTGATGCTTTTGTACGTTTGAAGTTTGATTTATGGGAAATGATTTTGAAAAGGGAATGTTAAATCATTCATTCTGAATAGAACTGTTCGCGAAACTAACGAAACAGCTAATACGAAACGAAAGGTGACGAGACAAATCTGTGTCAGCAAGAATCAAAGGCCAATAAAATGAAGATGGTACATCTAAAAGTAATGCCTGTAAATTTGATTATGGGAAATGAGTGTTAAATCGTATGTAGAACTGTTCGCATGTAGCAGTGGGAGTCTTAAAATGAGCGTATGTCATGTATGTTTGCATTTATGTGAGGTTCTATTCTAAAGTGATTAGTCCACTCCAGTCCCAAAAGAGAACAAATGGCTTATTTTAGATAGAGGAAATGGAGAAAGAGGAGGCAAGAAACCAATGAAAAGAAGAAGAGAATTGGATAAATAACCAAGAAGATACCGATATACTGCATTTGAAAAATTCCATCACAAGGATAGTAGTAGACCGTGTGGAAAGAAGACATCAAGGAAATTTGGTGATTCGGCGAACCTCTCTAATTTGCTTATAACCAGAGCTGGTTATCGGTCTGTTAGGTTTTGAAGGTTACCGCGGTTATCGGTGTAGTTGATACGCTAATCTGTTACAGAACCGTTAAGATACCGGATATCGGGTAATTGGTTATTAGTGGTTAACAATTCGGTTATCGGTTTAAGAGTTACACAAAAAAATTTCAAACCAAGCACCAAAAGTTACCAACAAGTATACTTCTTACTGAATAAACATTTTCCGAGCTACATTGACTGACAAATTTGTTTGTGCAATTAGCGAAAATAGGTAATACTACATTCAGTAAAATGTGAACATTGAAAGAATACTACAGTTTGAACATTGAGAACGGGGAGCAGGGAAGCATCGTTTGATTCGTGTTAAACTGTAATTTAATAATTATTATCGTAATATCAGTTAACCGGTTAATAAAAAATCTTAAACCGCTACAAAATCGATAATAAGGTAATAAAAAAAATCCTAAATCGGTACACAACCGTTAGATTAATAACCCAATACCAATAAATCAATAACTATTTTTTTAGTTCGGGTTATCGATTTTACCCAAAATATGCACACCCCTACTTATTACTTTTTCAATTCTCGAGTCTCGATTATGATTTCTAATTAACTAGAAAATTAGAGCTAAACCAATTGAGCCGTATCAATCCATGTATATTACTGCCAATAAATTATTTAAAGCCATTGTGAAATTAGGTTATTAAAGCAAACTCAAAATCTGATTTCGAAAGTTACTCATTCTCTTCTGCAATTTGAAATTTTTTGAGATTAAACATGTCTATTATGAATACGTTTTAAAAATGAAAACTAGCGAGCAAAGTTATAGCAGTGTACTTGAATTGTTTTGTTTCTAAAATATGATGCTGTTTATATTGATTTATTCATTTTTTTCACTTTGTTAAATGTTGACAATGCTCACGAATAATTTTGTGCACGCTGGTAACCACATGTTTGAAAATTCTTAAACACGTGCTGACTCAAACATCGCCATATAATTTGGAACTGCAGGAGTATAATTTTTAATGCGACAAATCAAATATCTAAGAAGAAACAATTTATGCATAACAAATTCTGCATTATTAATTGGTCAAACCTATCGCCAACTAGTGGCGGACCCAGAAATTCGAACAAGCGAGTTCAACAGTGACAAAATTGAAGGAATAGTTAATACTAACAACGACCTTAAACACTATAAAAGAGCACAATTAAGACACTAATTGTGCTTCTAATTTTCATTCTAATAATCATATTTGGTTTTCAATGTGGTCTAATACCAATGTAATTTTTATTTTTATTTTGTCAAAAAAATAAATAATAATAAATGTTTTTTTTTTTTTGTGGAAAAAAAATTAATCAATGTAACTTTTAGGTTATGCCTATACTTTTAATAGTTCAACAAAGCGACATAGATATGACACCACTTTTTAAAAAAGAAAAATGCATGTTACAAGTTATAAACTTCTTAAGCGGAATTATTAGTTTAAATGGTTTTTCAATGCATAGATTCTCTAAATACATAAATAATTTAATAAACCATGTATATAATATCCTTTAGAAATTTTTTCATAAAATTCTAATATGTTTAAAAATTCATTAAGTTTCAGTCATTATGCATCTTCAATTTGATATTTTATTTTAAGCGTTCAATTCTGAAATTTATAATTTAATAATATTGTGTTTGATTAATCACAAAATTTAACAAATTAAAGCACAAAATTAAAATAATAATAATGAATAACAAATTTTGAAACAAGAAGTAGCTTGACCTTTTCTTATTTTATTTTTTAATGAAAAAACCTATTAGACTAACGAAACACAATAACTAAATATAAGATTTCTCAACTTATTAGAATCACAAATAAAATATTTACGAATTACTAATCTTATTAAGACATCCATAAGTAAAGTAATGGAGTACGTACAAGCATACTAAAAGTAATTTCACAAACAGAGGGAAATTACGTTATCGAAAATACTACAATAGGAATCCAACACACAACCACCCTAAAGTGCAGTTTGAACCCACTTGCACCGCTGCACTACGTCTGCTTGCTTTAAGTGGGTTCATTTCTTTTAGATGTATCTAATATTTTATTTTGACAGCCAAGTTAATATGTAAAAAATAATATTTTCTCGGATGAAGTGGGTTCAACACAACCCTCTTGCAACAACGTGGTCGCCCCTATCGACAGTCCTTTGTGGTCGTCAAATTTTTCACTCAGACATCTCAACTAAATCATGTTCCATTTAGGCACCTAAGATAAGGCCCGACTGTGCCATTTAGATATTTTTCGTTGAATTGGCAAGTTGCTTGATTTTTACACAAAACAAGCACGTTGGAAGGCTAAAAGGATTTTTTTTATTTTTTTAATTCTTTTTATTTCCTCCCCCTCCTACTACTTTTTCATCTTTATTTTTTTTTCTCTTTCTTCTCCACTTAATATTGTATCATTAACAAACCTTCCACCATGCTATCTTGCTCCATCGAAAAAAATGTAGACCGCCACCATTCTCTGAGAACATTGTATATAATGAAAAATGAATTTTAGGTTTTAAAAAAAAAATCAGCCAAAAAAAAGAAAAAAATCACCCAACCCCGTTCGTCTTCTTCTCCGGCAACCCTCTCCACTTGATCTTCTTCCTGCAAGCAATATTCTCGTGATTTTTTAAAAGAACACTTAATTAGTATTCTATTGTGTTTGTTTCGTTTTCTCATCGATCTAGAGAGAGATAATAAAGGAAAAAAGGTTGGTCAGCACAACACACTTTGCTTATATTGAAACCCAAAACAAACAACACCAAAATATTTTTTGGAGTTAGTGGTTGCATGAAAACCCCACACACCTCATCTTTTTCCCCACTGACCCCTTCCCTTTTTTAAGAATTTCAGCCTAAAAAAAAAAAAAAAGAAAAAAGAAAGAGATCTGAAAATTTCAGCTTAAAATAGAAAAATAAATCTAAAAATTTCAACCTAAAAAAGAAAACCGGCCTGAAAATTTTAAGAAAAGTTCACTGAAATTTTTTTCGGCAAGTAAAAGCTGTTCATTTTAAGCAAAAAATATGTGGAGTTTGTTTAGAAAATATATATATATATATTTTTTTTTTTAGAAAAATATTTTTCTTTTTTTTTTCTCTAATTCATTTTTAAGTATCAATTCGATTTAATGCCACATGTAATAGTTAATTGGCTACTTTGCCACGTCAATTGCGAGTGTATTACACACTCATATATTTAACTAAGTCGATTAAAAATGTATAAATGGCACAGTTGGCGCCTACCTAATGTGTCTAAGTGAAACAAGATTTAGATCCCGTTTGAATTAGCTGAAAAAAGTGGCTTTTAAGCATAAGTGCTGAAAGTTATTTTATAAATAAGCAGTTATGTGTTTGGATAAAAGTGCTTAAAGGGTTTTTAGAAGTAAGAGTAGTATTAGAATTAACAGAAAATATAAGAAATAAAAGGGTAAAATTGTTGGTCAAACTAAAATGGCTTTTAAGCCAAAAAAAAAAAAAAAAGGGTTGAGCAACTTCTTGGTTTTTGGCTTATTTTAAGCATTTTTTAACTTAACTTAAGCTGTTTTCTATTTTACCAAATACCCAAATAATTTAAAAATAGCTTATAAGATGGTTTGACCAACTTATAAGCCAATCCAAAAGGGCTCTTAGTTGGTACATTCGGGCGAAAAATTTTGACGGTTGTCGATGGGTTTGGCCTAATTAATTCATGCATAACTTATCTCGCAATCAAACTTTCCTTAATAGTATAAAATCTTTTATGCTATCAATTTATATAGCTTAAATCCTTACTAAAAATCAATACATTCTCATATTAACCACAAAATGGGTAATAGCTACAAATATAGTAAAACGAATTTTTGCGGTTAGGGAAGATTGTGAAGCAGTGGTGAGAATTTATAATAACCAAACATCAAAATAACCCTATTGCATTGTTTACAGTTCCTACCATATATAATTAGGCGCCATTTCAATGAATATTTGACCAAATTTTGACCAACCATATTGTTTTTCTATTAGTTAATATTTAATTAAATAAATAATTGATTGCATGTCTTGACTCTGAATAGCTTTTTATATATAAAATTAGATATTATTATGCCTGCTTGCAACTATTACATTTTAAACTTTCATAAAAGTTAAACTCTTATATTGATAAGCTAACAAGTCAAAATAACATGTAAAAGAGGACATTTCCTTAAATTGATTTATAATCTTAAGTGATTATAAATAATACTCCTCTTTGTCAAATCTCAATATAAGTGATGTATTCCTTTTTATATTTAAAATAATTTAGTGCTTAAACTTTTCATTTTACCATTAATAAAGGTGATTTATATAGCTAAATAAATATCTATAACTTATTAAATTATTCATTATCAATTTAATAATTTGAGAAGTGACACATCAACCTACATTGATGTTAGTTCAGTTTTCTTAAAAAGAAGGCTCATTGTATTAGCTTGATATCAGAGCTTAATATGTAATTAATCGTGGATAATTTATGTACAGTGGTTAGGAAAGTAAACAGTGAAGCCGATCGGCTCTTTGTGTAAATATCCCTACAAAAATAATTTTCAAAAATACGCCATATTCCCTTATTGCACAGAGCCATGACGAAATATATGCTGGAAAATCCTATTATTATAATTTCTAAGTTTAGTTCAAAACTATATTTGTTGGGAAAAAAGAACATAAAGAAATGATCAAATTGACATTTTGACTCCATAGCGTAAAAGGTGGAGCACGTATTTGATAAATCAGCCCTATCTAGTACCTATATATAGCTCATACCCTACCTTTTAAATCTCAAAATATATATGCAAATTAATCCCTTTTTGGTATTCCAACTCTTCCCTCAGATTCTTTTACAGAGTTTGCACGCAATTAGATCTTACAAACTTTCTATATTTATCTCTGCAATTATTGTCTGATCAACAAAAGAATGGCAGATTCACCACCATCATTGCCAACAACAAGAAACAAAATTCATTTCCACCACCACCATTACGGATTAGGGAAAATAATAGCCCTCGAATGTCAGAGTTAAAGAAAAGTCTATTTTCACCTTCATTGCGAACTCCAACATCAATTAGGACACCAACATTCAAGACTCAAAAATCCATGTTGTTGTTATTGGCTTATGTTTTCACTTTTTTATTTGTTACATGTGCTATCTTTATTGTTGTCTTTAATAATCCTTCCATTAACCATTCTTTCAAGAAAGTCCTTAATAAGAGGTCCCAGTTTTCCACATTTTCTCTCACTATTTTTTCCTCAAACAATAATCAAAACTCAACTGTTTACTATCTCCCATTTAATGATTCTTCTATTTCTCAAAATGCTTTTGCTATTTCACCTAGCCAAATGAATGATTCTGAAAATGGTGAAAAGGGTTTACAGAGTTCCTTGAAGAATGATCAGTTCTCAAGGAATGAAGGTAAATCTAGTAGTAAAAGAGAAGAGGAAGAGACAGAAACGGTAACAAATTCTGTGAAAAATGAGACAAACAACAACAACAACATGTCTAGTGTAATCCCACAGGTGGAGTCCGTGAAAAATGAGACATCAAGTGAAAATCATCAAAAGAATGAGCCATGGTGGGAAGTGATGAGTCATTGTGATATTTATGATGGGATGTGGGTGAAAGATGATGCTAACCCTTTGTATGAACCTGGTTCTTGTCCTTTTATTGATGAGCCATTTGATTGTTATCACAATGGAAGGCCTGATAATGGCTATGAGAAATTTAGATGGCAGCCTAAGCACTGTAACATTCCAAGGTAATTGGCTACTTTTGATATTTATTGCATATGCATTACTAGGCTCGAAGGCTGGGGCGTAGCTAGAGTGTCGACTACAGGTTTGGCCGACTGCAATAGCTTTGATTCAAACCCTGTATTTGTCATAGAAAGATTAGAATCTAGATTGCCTAAGCTTCGAATCGCGGCTCTGCCTTGGCGAAATCTTTAGTTTTTGCACTGTGATTTGAAGGTCTTAGATTCCAATGGTGGAAATACATCACCGTTTTGCAAACACATTTTCTTGTATATGTGAATGTAAATAATTATTTGCTAAATTACAATATGCATATATATATAATAGGTCGACGCTATTGGAAGTAATACAAAGTAAATATCAATTTGGAACAAGTTAAGCTGTAAAACCACTACAACCCTAGACCCAAACCTACTTACAAGTTGAGTCGACAAATCTTGCCCCAAAATACTACGTACGTACGATAGGATTCCGAAGCTGTGGAAAGCAATATCTTTAAAATGCAAGATAATCTACGTACAATCGACTCAATATGGCGATTAGGTTCCTGGACCTGCCTAAATCAGGAGCTTAGTGCACCTGCCTGTCCTTTTCAATTCTTATTTTTATGCATTGTTACGCTTAGTTCTGGTGATGTTCTTTTTTGTAAAATAGTACTACCTTACTTTTCAGGTTGGATGGCAAAGAAATGTTGGAACTTTTGAGAGGAAAGCGATTAGTCTCGTGGGTGACTCTCTGAACAGGAATATGTGGAATCAATGGTTTGTCTGCTTAGAAATTCTGTTGAAGACAAGAGCAGAGTTTTTGAAGTATCTGGAAGAGAAGATTTCAAGAAAGAGGGTGCTTATTCTTTTATATTTGCGGTAAGTTTCATCATTTCACTTGTCTACTCGTCCCACAAATAACGTCAGATTTATTCAACAAAATGTTGTTGCATCTTAGTAAAAGGAGGTGAAAGGACTGGTGGATGTATCTGTTCTAGATGGTGCATCTGCATTGCTGGAAGCAAAGTTTTGGAAATTAACAGTCTAACAAAACAATGAAGACGGAGGTAATGGTACATCATTGTAGGTTCTTCTCCAAGACTTGTATATGATGCATCTAAATTGCTGGATTAAAAAAGTCTATTAGGCCAAAGGAGCAAGCTGCCATTAACAAATAAGATGTCTTGCATTATATGTCAAAAATTTCCTTGGTTCTTGTTGTTTCACTATACGAGTAATAAGACTTTTGAAAAATGAAATGAAACAAATATACTGACTCTGATTTAATTAAGGCCATACCATAATTGAAACAATGTGTTGATCCCTTGTCATATGTTTGTGCAGGATTATAATTGTTCAGTAGAGTTTGTACGTTCTACGTTTCTCGTTCAAGAATGGGAAATGGCAGACGGAATGGATCAACTAAAGAAACACTCAGATTAGATCTGGTAGAAAGGTCATGTGACAAATACAAAGGAGCTGATGTTCTTGTCTTTAACACAGGGCACTGGTGGACTCATGAGAAAACATCTGAAGGGTACCTCCGGTCTTTTGCCTAAGTTCATCATGCTTTCCTACATAGCCAGAGAGAAATAGAAGAAGATATTTATTTTGATCTTTGTTGTAGCGAGCTAATTTATTATATGTATTCACAAACTTTTAGGAAGGGTTACTATCAAGAAGGTAGCCATGTTTATGGTGAACTTAACGTTGTTGAGGCATTTCGTAAGGCAATGACAACATGGGCAAGATGGATTGAGACCAATGTAGATCCTCTCAAGACTGATGTTTTCTTTAGAGGCTATTCAGTCTCTCATTTCAGGTAATTCAAATGTGTTCCCTAATTTACCTTCAACTCTTGATCACATTCAAGGAAGCCCTCTTGGTTCTAGCAATACACGTGATGTGCGGATTCGGAGGCGGATCTAGGATTTCTAGAATATGAGTGCACCACTAAAGAATGGTGAAAAAAGTAAGCATTAAGGGGATTGATCCCTCGATCCTCTCAGGGTAAATAAGCAGCCTTTTGTAGCATGGGGGCTAACATATAATTGCTGATCAATTCTAAGAAATATGTACATAAAATACCTAGTTTGACAGACAGACCGTGGGTTCACGTGCACCATAATTAGTACTCCCTCCGTCCCATTTTATATGAGGGTGTTTGCCGGGCACGGAGTTTAAGAAATAAAGAAAGACTTTTGAAAGTTGTGGTCTACAACAAATCAAAGAAATTTGTGTAGCTAAAAATCATTTCATTAAGGGTAAAAAGGTAAATCTAAAGTTAAATTGTTACTAAATATAGAAAGGTGTCATCCTTTTTGGGATTGACTAAAAAGGAAAGAGTGTCATACAAATTGGGATGGAGGGAGTAACGTAAATACGCGCCTGACGGATTATGATAGAGAGACATGTCCATTATCCAACAAGTTTCAAACTGTGCGTTAGCTGATCCTCAGATATTTCTCGGTTATCAAAAAAATTCAAGGAAACGATTCAGAAAGTGACCAAGTTTTCTTTTGGTGTTTGTTTGTTTTGCAGTGGAGGTGAGTGGTATGCTGGTGGAAAATGTGATAGTGACACCGAGCCACTTCAGGATGAGAAAGATTTGTCGCCTTCTCTGTATCCGCCAATAATGGGAATGCTAGAGGATGTGATAAAGTGGATGAAGACACCAGTAGACTATTTAAATGTTACCGTAATGTCAGATTTCCGCAAGTGATGGACATCCATCGGTATACAGGAAGCCAAACATGACCGATCTAGGAGAGAAGGACGACGTTGGGTACCAAGATTGCAGCCATTGGTGCCTTCCTGGTGTACCAGACACTTGAATGAGCTCCTATATGCGCAACTATTGATGAAACATTATCAGAAACAACAAAAACAACAGCAGCGGCAGATAGTTCTTAGGCAAACATAGCTATAGTATTATACAGATATGATATTTTGGGCGAAATATGTCCAACGTTAAAGGTACTTTTTCCGGATGAGGAAGTCAGAAATGAACGCTATTAGTTAATAGCTACAGATAGTTCTATGTGGAACCACTTATCCAACAGTATAGTAACAAGTTACTATTACTTTACCTGCTATAAAATATGAGCTTAAAGTATGTACACATCCTTTTAAAGATTGTCGTTTTGATTGACCAAATACTCTTGATGTGCATCTTCGTCTGATATATAACTTTACTTGGTTTAAATTTATTTTTACTCTTCACAACGATATTGCCTAGGTCATGCACGAATTTTGTCACAGCGGAGATGAAATCTCAAAATTGTTGCCTGCTTTAAACTAAATTATGGCTTTTTTTTTTTTTTAACATTCAAATCATACTTTCCCTTTTGTGACTTCACATCAATTCTGTTTCCTTCAAACAAGTGAATTCCTACTTAGTTTTCATTTTTTCAAGTTAATGAATTGGTACAACTTGTATGGAATACATTTTCTCCCTCCATTCTATTTTATTCGACTTTTCCTTTTTCTTCCATCAAAATACAAACGACACTTTTCTATATTTGGAAACAATTTAACATTAAAATTCCCATTTTATGCTTAATAATATGCTTTTATAGCCACAAAAATCTCATGACATGTTTTAAGATCACAAAATTCAAAAAGTCTTTCTTGTTTTGTTAAACTCAATACCTAGTCAAACTAAGCCACATGAATTGAAATGGGGGAAGTATAAAAATCTATATAGAACTTGTCCATCTTCTGTACTCTTGTTCTAGTTGAATAGCAGTCTCTGCACATCTTATGATCTTGGTTCATCTCGGCTTTGTATGCCCAATCTCCCATTGCAGCTTTGAAGTGATTGTATAGAAGACCTCTGTCATTTCTGCTATATTTCTTCTTACTATAGATCTTACAAACTCTGTATTTATCTCTTATTCCTGTCAGTACGAAGTATGGCTGATTCACCACTATCATTACAAACAAGACGAAAACCAAGTCCATTTCCACCACCATTATTGAAGATTAGGGAAAATAGCCCTCAACATCAGATCAAACGAAAAGTCTTTTCTCACTTCATTGAGGACTCAACAATTTGTACATTCTACTTTTCTGGTCCAAGAATGGGAAAAGGCAGATGGGAGTGGATCAACCATAGGAACACTCTGCTACTGGATTTGAGTGGAAAGGTCATGTGACAAATACAAAGGAGCTGAGATCCTTCTCTTTAACACAAGGCACTGGTGGACCCATGAGAAACCTTCTGAAGGGTAACTACCTCTTTTTCTACATTCATTGTGTTTTTCTACATCTTTTTGGCAAAATGAAGTATGTGAATAGTTAGTTTGATTTTCATTCTAGGAAAAGCTAATTTACTATGTATTGGCAGAATTTAGAATAGTTAGTATCAAGAAGGTGGCCACGTTTATGGAGAATTAAACGTAGTTGTGGATATGTGTAATTCAACATGTGTTCCCTTTTTACCTTCATTCAACTCTTGATAACATTCAAGTAAAGAGCCAGGCGTTGGTTCACTAGTAAGAGCGCAACACGTGATATAAATTAGACATGCGTTCAAATCATGCCACTAACTAAAACCCTAGTTACTCCCCTCAGACCTTTTTATTCGCCTTTTAAAGTTTGGACACAATCATTAAGAAACTCACCTAATCATATTATGTATAAGCAATAATTGACTAAATTTGGGTTATCTCTTGCTTAACTGATTAGTTAATAACTATATGATTCATGAAGTAGTAACTAAAGTGTGGAATCAAAAATAATAACTAATGCTTTCTTGGTATTAAAGTGACAAATAACTTGGACCCCAAAATTGTTTGGCTAAAGAGACGAATAAAAGGACTCGAGGTAACTTTTGCCTTGCAATACAAATAATCTCTCTACAACTCTGCTCTCTAAACCTATCGACATAACCCTCTAACGTCTAGATTTTGCCAACAACGGCTAGTAAATCTAGTGCATGGTATATGAACCTCACTATTGACCTCTTCGGTAACGCCTTTCCTCGGACCCCCAGACCCAAGAGTCAATAGAAACCAACAAATTTTAACGTCAGAAATACCCACAAGCAACAATGGTGAAAGGACAATATGGATCTTGCCTCTTCCTCTCCAACAAATCCTCTTCTGAAGATGCACTGGGAAATCCGTCAACAATCTCATATAAAAAACGAGCACACCTCCCCCAGACCACACGAACTAGTGAATGAAAGCCTATAGTGTCTTTACTAAAGAGGAACCCGATATGCTCGCCGACAATAATAGGTAAGTTCTTTAACCAGAACTGCATTTGAGAAAAATTAGGACTGCAAAGATGATAACTACTAAGGAAAGGCTAAAATAGGAGCAAAAGATCATAAACATGACTTTATCAATGTGGAAAATGAGGAAGATTTCAAAACTGTGTTTCCAAAGACTTCATCCATTTTGAGGGAGAAATAGTATGAAGATCTAAAATAGACCCTGATTTCAAACCGGATAAAGAGGCTATAGTAGGCCATGTCTGGATTAATCTCTTATGACCTCCCTGTGGCGTTATTATGAATAGGGTGCATTATGCAGAATCGTTGGCCCTATTGGAACTCGACAAGGAAAGCATAGGTAAAACTAGACTACAACTACAAAACTAAGAGTGGAAATTGACTTGGCTAATCCTCTACTATTTGAAGTAGCTGTGGTAATTCGAAATTTTGAATGCAACTTGGAGACTTTTGTACAAATATTTGAGTATGAAACTGTCACACCCTAATTTCCGATAGGGCGTGATGGGCACCCGACCCTGGCTTAGGCCGAGCGAACCCGCCGACTCTCGTAATACTTCCGTAACCATACCGGGCCCGCAAAACACACATAAGTACATAATAAAAAAAAATTTTCGGAAACAAACATGCTTTTCATCTTTTTCAAAATCAAATAAAGTCTCTAATCGTATGGAAATCGTAATATAATGCACAACAATACTTGACTTATATAGCCGCTAAACAAATCAGAATATACGTCTTATGTCTGGCAATACACTACATACGCGTTTACCCTGACGTCTTATACGCACGACAGCATGTCGCAAAGTCTCTGCATAACTCCGGATACCATAACAAAAGCACTCGACTCCGCAACACTCCGAGGGGAAATGGAGCTCGCTAATCACCGGAACCTCTTCTACTTATCTTTTATATACACGCGGCATGAAACGCGACCCCAGAAGAAAGGGGTCGGTACGGAATATGCGAGCATGAAAAGCATAGCATACGTAAAACGAGGTCATAGCCGAAGTACGGAGTACGAGAAGGTGAGCACAATAGCCCGAATACCAAAGTGCTTGCATACGACATACAAATCATACATAAAGTGCATTAAGACAAATATAATAATCAAAATGCCAAAATGCTTCGCTCTTCGAAAAACATTGCCTCATATATACGAAAAATCAAACATATTATGTAATTTTGACATTAACCAAAACGCCAGGGAACGTCTTGCCCTATCCACAAATAATACGATAATGCGGAGAACGTGCGCCCGATCCGTATATAATAAAATAATGCTTGGTGAACGTACGGCCCGATCCATATATAATATAATAATGCCGAGGAACGTACGTAGATCCATATATAATATAATAATGCCGAGGAACGTACGGCCCGATCCATATATAATATAATAATCATAAATCACCGTACCTTGACCCTCCCCAGTGAGGACATCAGAATCAAATCATATCGTCATATTATCACATATCATATCACATATCATATCATATCATCGGATCATCACATATCATATCATATCATATCACATACGATTACACGTAATGGGACCCGGGCGGACGAACGGTGGTCGCCACTCCATTTGGGCGCCACAACACATCATACTTCTTAATATTGTATACGTACAACACATCATACTCCGTATCACATCATATACTTCATCACATCATACTTCGGAAAACACATCATACTTCGGAATCACATCACTTCATAATATAGCATAGTGCGCACGATAACATACCGGCCGGGACTCGGCGAAAGAGGTAATAACGAGAATGCACGAGCAGAATCGTGGGAAATAACATGCAATACAAAACACTTACAAAGACCCAATAGCATAATCAAAATGAACTATTATTTACAAACCACCAAATCAGATTTTCTTCCGAATATTACTCGGGAACATATCAAACCGAACTTCAGAAACCATAGTCACGTATCAAAATCACATACATAAAAAAATCCTTATTTCGGACTCAACGGATAAATAAGTAATCATATTCGGGGTCGGAAAGATAGTCATATTAAGTTCTTTCAAAAAGTCGTAAGCACTATACAAAGGAAAGTCGCGGGACCCACGGACTAGCGTCAACCCAATCCGAGCCCTTTATGAAAATTAAACTCATTATACGTTATAGAATCATTTACGAGCATATCAAAGCCATTCGTTCCGTTCCGTGAAAGTTACGGACATTCGTAGTTACAAACTCTTTTGAAAACAAAACTTTTTATGCAACATTTGAAAACAATCATACAAAGACATATAAACCATAGCTTGACCATATAAGGACGCTAACACTCAGCAATACATCGTAAACATGCTCTGGATTTTAAGAATAGAATTACCCCTAAGGCCTGTAACATATCATAGCTTAACCATCTAAGACATGCCAAAAGAAATAGCAAGGTAAGCTGGCATACTCGATCGCTCTCAAAGCTAATCCGAAATTTAAGTCTCGGACTCCAAGATCTACAATAATGACATCGGGCACCAAACATTAGCCATAGGCACTTAGAATCCAATTCTAAGCCAATACTTTATTTGCTATAAATTTGGGCAAAGATTTTCCCTATAAAGTCAACAACCCCGAGAATTCAACTCTGCCCAAATCTTCAACAACAATACCAACAACCATTCCAACAAATACTCAATAATTAACTAAAACGCATTCTAACATTAGTAACTCTTTTTCTATACAATTCGACGATATTCCATTTTCACTCAAATCAACACATACCATTAAGCCAACTTCTATGCTCATACATCCAAATACCGATCCGAAACTATTCAAACAAAACTCAAGAATATTTCAAACAATCCACACAACATTCACACCTACCAACTAACGGGCAACACCACCCGAAACTTCCCAAATTCAACAAGACCAACAATAACACATTTCTTCCTTCCAAATTCACCAACTATACCCATAATCCACACGTTAACGACATCATTTTCATAAATTCAAGAAACTACATCAAAATCACATTATCTTCTAACAACTTACAAACGACCTGCCCAACTTCTCATTTGGAATCATTAAACCATCATTTTCATTATGGAATCCATATCAACAACAACCAAATATTAAATAAAAATTAGTTCATCACTCCAACATAACTAACACCTACACGGCTTCGCTCAACATACCATATTTCATGAATTTCCACACACCACAACACATACATAAACCATCCGTAACATATGAAAAGAGGATTAAAACTTACCTTTCTTCACTTAGTTCTTCAACTTTTTCTTGTTCACATCCTCTAATTCCAAAATGAAATTATATTCTGTGACTACAAGGCTATTCGACGATTAGTACTTCGTAGCTTGAAATTTCCCTCAAAATCCTCAATTTTATAAGTGGCATGAGAGGCCCTTTTGATGGCCGAATTTTTCCGGAAATATTGGGAACTTTTAAAGAAAAATGGTGATTTTTTGTCCCTTAAAACGAATGCCGAAGTTTACCATCAGAAGCATGGCAAGATCGCAAAATAGCATCGTAGCGCGTACCGCGGGAATGCCGTTTCGCGTCGATGGGCCGCCTTTGTAACGTCTATAATTCTCTATCCATGTCCTATCAATGAACGGCTTGTTGCATTACAAACTAGACTCGATTTAACCTATTTTAGGATTTTGAAATACCTTAAAACTCCACATATACTATGAGATATGCGTCCAAAGTTGACTAAAAATCCGTCCCGCGTTTCTCAAATTTTCGAACTTATTTTTCAATTTGCTCGATCCCGAAATTTTTCGAAATCTCCTCCATACATGATATTTATCACTTATTACACTAATAATGGCCATGTTCTGTGTTTCAAAATATTCTTTCCGATTACGACTTACACAGATCGTAATTCACCCTTTTTCTTCGTTGTTACGTACCTACGGCTCGTGTCTTTCAAAACATCCCATTACTACGACGTAGGTACATGTCAAACTCATGCTTCCGAAAACGCGGTGACAACATCCTTCCTCTTTAGAACATTCGTCCTCGAATGTTCGAACTAGTCGATAGGGTATTAAGGATCTCGGTTTAAACTTTTCCTTCTTGTAATTCCCTTTTGCTCATGGTCGCAGCCACATTAGATACCAATTAAACAATCATTCAGTCTTGATCGAAGAAAGGGAATATTGTTATATCCCATATTTTTGTACATTGGGATATTTTAAGTCAATCGCGACAAGTTAAGGATAAGACTATTTTGGGATACGAGGTAGAGACTTTTAACCTCCGATTTTATTTTAATGCACAAGTTGCTTATAAATTTTACTTGGTATGGAAATATTAATGAAGATTGGGGATTCATTAACCATGATTAGATTATTATGGGGTTAAAGTTTAATTATTTCTCTAACTAAGCCATGTCAAGTTGGTGGGTTCCACCCATGGCTTGGCCAAATTTGATTGGCTCAAGCCATGAGTGGGACATGTGTCCACCTTGTATGAGTCATATAAATAGTAAATTGATGACAAGGAAACCATTTCATCATCTTCACAAACCTAAGAAAACTAAGAGAGGGAGAGAGAAGCTTCTTTACCATGGTCGCCGAGCTTGACGTTGAGAAATGTTGATCAAATTTGATTTTCTTCAAGTATTTCAACCCTTTGGAAGGTGTATAACAATGTGGGATTGATCCTAGATAGCAAGAACAAGTATTAATTCAAGGCACAAATTCTAGCCAAGTTGAGAAGTCAAGTGTAAAAGGTAAGGTTTAATCTTCTTTTACATGTATTGAGGATGGTTTGAACGCGTTGTAGCTTGTAGAAATGGATGAAATTCATAAAATTATATGTGTTGGTGTTGTAGCCGTGTAGGGGCTGTTTTGTGTAGGAATGGTGAACTAATTTTACTTGGTAGTTTGGTTGTTGTTGTTATGGATTTTATGATGAAAATGAAAGTATTTGATGGTTCAAGTTGGAGTTGAAATCGTGTTGTGGCTGTCAGGAAGGTTAGTATGTTGTTAATATAGTTTTCGCATTTATATGAATAATATTGTAACGTGTGGATTGTTGGTATAGTTCATGAATTTGGAAGAAAAGAATGTGTCGTTGTTATTCTTGTTGAACTCCGAAGATTATATGTTGTATTGTGTGTTGGTTGGGCTATTTTGGAGTGTTGTACGGGCTGTCCGGAGTGTCCTCGACTCATGTTTGAATAGTCTCGGTTGATACTTGAATGCATGATTAGTGATGTTGGCTTGGTTGTAGTTGGTTTTGAATAAAAGCGAAACGTCGTCTAATTATCTAGAAAGGAATTATTAACGTTAGGATAATGTTTTGAATCCCTTCGTAGTTTAATTGTAGTTCTTGACGTCTTAATATAGGTTGAGACACTATTGGGCAGCGTATACGTGTTGTATTGCGAGTAAACGCTAAAGGTATGTAAAGCCTATCCCTTCTTTCTTTTTGGCATGTCCTAGACGTAAGTAAGATGCGTACGAGCTTGGGGTAACTCATTCATAAGTTCCGAGCATGATTTATGATTCTTATTCACTTTCGATATTAGAATTTAATGTAGCTCTAGCTATTGCTCTCAAGTCTTTTATATGATTGGGTAGTAAATGATGCATAAAGAGTTCCTATTCTTAAAGGATTCTATAATGAATAACGTCCTTAACTTTCATAAGTTGTCTCGTATTGGTTTGATACATGACTAAGACCCCTGAGACTTTCCTTAATATAGTTCGTAATGACATTTAGAGAGAAACTTACTATGGCTATCATCCCGATACTTGAGCGTTGATTAGTTTACTTATCTATCGAGTCTCAAATGATGATTTATATACATATGGTTACTCACTACTCGCTCGTGCATACCGTTATTACATCTTTCACCGAGTCTCGGGTCGGTATAAGTCATCGTGCACACCTCCACCGCATGGTTCACCGAGTCCCCCACTGAGGGCCGCACGGTATATATATGTTATGGTGTTATGCCGTGTTACGGTGTTATGCCGTTATTTATGGTGCGCGCTTGTGATACGGAGTTGCGCGTGATACGGAGTTATGCCGTGTTCCGGAGTAGGGCGTGTTGCGCCAAAGACGGGGTGGCGACCATGTTCACCGAGTCCTATAATGGGCCGGATATGATATATGATATTGACATGCATGATTTGTGTTTCAAAAGCAAGCATTTTGGTATCCCGGTTATTGTACTCATTTTCTGTACTTCTTATTTCGGTTATAATCCTGTTTACTGTATTTCATGCTTTATATACTCGCACACATCTCGTATCGACCCTTTTCTTCGGGGGCCGTGTTTCATGCCCGCAGGCATGTACGCCCATTTTGGTGATCCGCCGCCTTAGGATATCTATTCGGCTATCTTGGAGTGCTCCCTTATTCCGAGCCTAGCTTTTGGTACAAATCCTTTTGTTGTATATACGTGTCTATCCGTGGGCACGGCGGGGCCCCGTCCCGTCATATGATACCGTTGTTACTCTGAGGTCTGTAGACATATGTGTGGGTTTGTACATAGCTGCTGTTTAGTTGTGTATATATGACTTATGTTTTGGGACGTTCCCATTCGTAGTGGGGCACTTGTCGCTTGCGTACGTATATATGTTTTGGGATATCAGTATGTAGTGGCAGCCTTGTCGGCTTGCATGTATATAGTTGGGGCATTCCCACATGTTATGATAGCCTCGCCGGCTTATGTACGATGTTATCTGTTGAGAGTTGTAACTCCTCAGGAGACAGGTTGTTGTGATATATTTATATATGTGACAGTTTTGAGACGACGTCTTGCCTTTTTATATAAGTTCCTTATCATGCTAGTTATGGGCTGATCATAGCTAACAGGTGTGTACACGAGTGTCCAGCTCGGGCACTAGTCGCGGCCTACGGGGTTGGGTCATGACAAATATGAAGGCTGACGGTAACCCAAGAACCTGTATTATAACCACTCGGAAGCCTCTACGACAATAAGTGGGACAAAACACTGCCCGATCACCTTATCATTCAAGCTTCTTTAATTTTTCTCAAAGATCCAATTTTCCATAATTCCCATACTCAAATTTCTTTCATAACTGATCTCTGAATATAAGAATTGTTTCTGCTGGAATTCTCTGATTCTATAAACCATACCTCTGAACGCGAACAATAAGTTCTACAAACATTTCTCAAAACGACACAAATCTTTAGATATAGACACAATCATAGCCCACTCGGAACCAGTAGCATACTCTGATTCTACTAACCCTTCTTTAATACCTCTAAATTCGTTCTTCACACCACGATTTCGTAGAACACATAAGCACACACCGCAAGTCCGAAAACATGATTTACTCTTTCTAGAAAAGAATCCTTGCCCCATCTGAGAACACTATGCGATTCTGTCAAAACTGATCTTACTCTAAGCGGACTTGGCTAGTTCCAAGTCTTCTTAAACCTTCAAATCACATTACAGGAAACATACCACTGAATATCTCACCAAGCCAAACCCATAAAGAACCATCTGAACACTCTAAAGACTTCTCACAACCATACTACCTCCTCAATCATTACTAAGCCCCGACATAAAACATTAAAACTGTCCGAATAACTGACCCCCGGAAGTAAATGCATATTTTCCCGAATACCACCAATAGTCACTACCGACCCAAACTTTCTGAAACAAATCACAGTCCTATGACCCATCTAGGGAGACTAATTCTAGTCCTTTAATATTCTGAAAATGACCACTCGAGCTATCGGATTAGTAATACCCACAACATAACACACTACCATGATTACGGTCTCATCCCTAAAATATAACTCTAGTCTTCATGTTATAGGGATTTTCCTAATTTTCTTTCCTTTAAATCACACTAACTCCTCCATGGAAGAGTGCTATAAAATTACCTAACTGGGTACCACACAAGCCACTTCCCATAAGTCTTAACATGTCGGTTACTCAAAATTTTCTTCTCACTAGTCGCTGATCACGAAACCTCACGAAACTATGTCATATCACTCAGTCCATTTTTGTAGGCTCCTTTACTTAAGCGTACTCAACAACCACAATCCACCTGAAATACGCAATAAAATGGAACCACAATCTATACTGACCCAAGTAATTCCAAAGGTGTGCCTCATCCTTACCGATTCTCGATCAACTATACCTTTTCTTGACTTTTCAATTCCCCGTTCCAATCAAATCACAATCATCGTCACCATCTAACCATTCTCGAACCCACTCGATAGAATACCGCAAAATCATAAGTCTTGCTAACTAACCGTGTCAATCCTGGAGATATTAGTATGTCACACACTCTACACCCTTCCCTTAACGCATTCAAATCTAAAACTGAATACTCTCTAGAACCAGTTTATCACATACACCGTCTGTTACATCTCGCATTTCGCACGTCGGAATATTTTTAAGTTGTTGCGACGAATTAGGGACGAGGTTATTTTCCGACTTTGTTGTAAGGCATAAGTGTTTTATGATTTTATGGAATGGAATTATTAACAAGAAATTTGGGGTTAAAAGTGGAATTTTGGAAATTAGTAGTTCATGAAAAAAAATAATAATAATAAGGCCACATGTAGTGTGGGCCATGGCTACTTGGAAGATTAATATTTGTAGAAATGGATGATTTATTAAGTCATTTTATCATGTTCATCTTTTGGAAATCTCTAGAATTTTAAAGAAGGATTTGGAGGGAAAGGAAAAGAAAAAGAATTGAAAAAAATTTGGAGAAAAATAGGGGCACATGACCGGCCATGTGCCCCCTTATATATATATATATGTGTGTGTGTGGAAAATTATAAGACAAGTTATCATTTGAGCCTTAGGAAATTTCAAGAAACAAGTAGAAGAGAAAAAGAAAAGAGAGAGGGGGTTCGGCTGCCAGGGCTGGCCGAACCTGCCCTCTTGTTGGTCATGGAAAAAAATATCTCTTCTTGTTTTCCTACTAATTAAAAGGTCCTCTACGACGTGGAGCAATCGTTGAAGCAAGAAAAACGCTCCCCTTGTCAACCATGTTCTAGCCGAGAAAGGGAGAAGGTGGAATGAAAGGTATGATTCAATTCTTGTGGTATGTTTTGTGGCTGCCTTGGACGTGTTATATTGCATGGAAATGGATAAAAACCATGAAGAGTTGTGTGTTGTAAGTTGTGGCCGTGTGTGTTGGATTGAATAGGGATGAAGGACTAATTGAATTTAGCATGTTCTTGTGTTGTTGTAATGCATAGAAAATGAATGAAACTCATGGAATGTTGAATGTTGTGTTGTGGCCGAATATGGGCTGAATTGGTATAGATATGTTGAACTAATTTTGTGTTGCATTTTGGTGGTTGTTCATTGCGGATTATGTAGCGAAAATGAAGGTTTAACGACTTATGTGGGTGTTGCAATTGTTGCGGGCTGTTTTGAAAGTTAATATGGTTCTAATATGTTCTCTTATACTTATGAAGTTAGTGTGGAAATGTATGGAATTGTTGACATAGTATGAGAATTGGAAAGAAAGAAACGCATTATTGTTGTATTCATTAAGTTGAAAGATTTCGGGTCGCATAGCATGTTGTTGAATTGTCTTGAAATATGGCGCGAATTGCCTAGAATGCGTTATGAATTGATTATGGATGTTGTCATTATGATTGTTGGTTTGGTTGTTGTTGATATGGGCCGAGCCATAATTCTCGGGACGGTGTATTTACGTAGGAGATGCTGCCCAAATTTTTGTAGACAAGTGAAGAATGGAAGAGTTGGAAGCAAAAAGGTCTACTATTGGCAATTGGTAAACATGACCATTTGCAAATTTTGGGCGAAACGGGATTCGAGATTGAACGAGCATAAGACGTCTGAAAGGTATGTGAAGCTATCCCTCCTCTTCCTTTGGCATGTCTTAGGTATAATAGGCTTGAATTTGAGTCTCGGGGTTATTCGTTCATCGAAATCCGATCTTTGAAATGGAGCACTATTCATTCAAAGGCGATTGAACTAGAATCCCGATATCTTGTTGGAAAAATGCTCAACGTCCGTAACTTGCGGGAATGTAATCGAATTGCCTTGAAACTTCCATAAACCACTCGAGGGGAGTGTGATATTTTATAAAACTTTCCAAAACCACTCCGAAGGGGGTGTGATATATTATTTTCTAAAGCTTTCTTAAAACCACTCCGGGCGGGGTGTGATATATTATTTTCTAAGGATTTTCTAAAACCACTCCGAAGGGGGTGTGATATTTTATAAAACTTTTTAAAAAACCACTCCGAAGGGGGTGCGTACAAACCACTCCGAAGGGTGTGTGATATTTTATAAAACTTTTTTAAAAAAAACCACTCCGAAGGGGGTGCGATATTTTATTATTATTACTATTATTAATATGCCCGGCGGGGCTAGGATTAGTATTATGTCGCGAGTGGCATGCCCGATGGGGCCGTGTAGCCGTATGTCACGAGTGGCATGCCCGAAGGGGCCGTTATTATTATTATGCCGGAAGCGGCAATGCCCGAAGGGGCCATTATTGATATTGAGCCGGAAGCGGCTGCCCGAAGGGGCCATTATTGATATTGAGCCGGGCCGGCTGTCCCGAAGGGGCCGTTATTGATATCAAGCCGGAAGCGCACCCGAAGGGGATATCATTATTTTGCCGGAAGCGGCGCATGCGATGTATTATTATTACTTCTTTAAAAGAGATGTTTAGATTATATTACTTACTCATTCGTTGCTTGGATTGCGATTATTTACTTAAAGCTTGTTGAGACTCACCATTATGTATTTATTTATGTTTTCTCTTAAGCGACTATTTTATTTAACGAGCGTGATTGTGATTTCTTCCCTCCTAAATTGAGCTATGGTTATTATTTGTTATCGCTTACATACTCGGTACATATTCCGTACCGACCCTCCTTCTTCGGGGGGGGGTCGCGTTTCATGCCACGCGAGGTACACCCGACGAGTGAAAGACTTTGCTAGAGAGTTGTCCCCGTGGGATTGGCAAGCTCCATCTCGGTTCGGAGTGTTGCCGGGTCAAAGTGTTCGATGTCGTAGCATTTGTACATTCTAGAGACTTTGCAGACAGTGTCCTGTGGATAGTGCGTCGGGAAGTGCGAATAATTTGTAAATGTTAAACGAGTATGTAATTTCAGATAATGATTATTGTATGAAAAGTTTCATGTTTTCTTAAAAATTTTCGAAATGGCAGGTTTTAGTAACGCGAACGTTTAAGGGTTCGCTCGACTCGAGGAGGTCGGGTGCCCATCACACCCTAGCAAGGTCGGGGTGTGACAAAGTGGGGGGGGGGGGGGCGGTGTCCGTCCTAGGGGTTGTCTGCAAAGTCGTGTCCAGTAGAGTCTTGTTTATGGTGTGTTGCGCGCCACATTTATAAACAAGAGGCTACGGGGCATCTAGGGATTGTTGACCTTCTTTCATATCTAAGATCGTGCGATAGAGCCCAGTCATAGGGTATGAAGTCCCTTGTACTAACTTTTTATTTCAGCTAAAGGACGACGTCGACAAAAGAAAGCGACCTATGACATCAACAGTTACAAAGTACAGTGGTAAGCAATGGTGCGGACGAGGCATGTTGGATGAGGTAAGAATATTGAAGTATTACTGAAATGTAAGTCGGGAGAATGGAAGTGAAGGTGAACATTAAGAATCAAAAAGGGCAAAACGGTAATTGTAAGAGAAAGGACGTGTCGCAAACACGCCTCTGAATCTGTAAAACTTTGACTGGCTCCAGATTATGTAATAAAGGCCATATGGGAAAGCGTACGCAATTATATCAGCATTAAGGCACTGAATCCCACTAAAGTTTTGGGGTTAAGCGTGCTCAGATGGGAGCAATTTCATGATGGGTGACCCCCTGGGAAGTATGCCAAAATTTTCACACGATGATCCAAGAAACAAATGGGAAAATAGAAGGTGCAAGATGGTTGGAGACCATAAGAGGAAGCCACCTAGCACGCGACAGGCGAGATTAGAGAAGAAACAGAAAGTACGCTATGGCTTTGGAATTAGGATAGGCTTGAACCACGTTGGGAAACATTTTGTAGATTAGTTGATAATAGTTATGTATATACATATGAATGCGTATGACTACCCATTGTGGTTGAATTAGTGGACACGTGAGTCCCAGCGTGAAGACTGTTGGCGTGCGAGGAGCTCTTAAAAAGGGGGGAAGCAGGTGAGAGAAATGTAAGGATGAGATAGAGATAGTTGATACGGTAATGTGTTCGATATGGACGCTTGGGCTACAAATGAGGCTCTTTATTGAAGTAAGTTAGTAGGATCGGGAAAACCGACTAAAGTAGTATAAGGAGTTTTGCCCAGACTTTGAATGACACGACGCCAGGAAGTGGACGCGTGTGAAAAAAAAAAAGAGTATGACAAGAGAATGGTATTGGATAGCCTAAGAGATAATATTAAGAAGAGCGATAACTATAAAAAGGGAGCTCCCCCGAGGCGCTTATGAGACCTGTACGCCTAGTCGAACATTCGAGGACGAATGTTCTAAAGGGGGGAAGGATGTTACATCTCGCATTTCGCACGTCGGAATATTTTTAAGTTGTTGCGACGAATTAGGGACGAGGTTATTTTCCGACTTTGTTGTAAGGCATAAGAGTTTTATGATTTTATGGAATGGAATTATTAACAAGAAATTTGGGGTTAAAAGTGGAATTTTGGAAATTAGTAGTTCATGAAAAAAAATAATAATAATAAGGCCACATGTAGTGTGGGCCATGGCTACTTGGAAGATTAATATTTGTAGAAATGGATGATTTATTAAGTCATTTTATCATGTTCATCTTTTGGAAATCTCTAGAATTTTAAAGAAGGATTTGGAGGGAAAGGAAAAGAAAAAGAATTGAAAAAAATTTGGAGAAAAATAGGGGCACATGACCGGCCATGTGCCCCCTTATATATATATATATATGTGTGTGTGGAAAATTATAAGACAAGTTATCATTTGAGCCTTAGGAAATTTCAAGAAACAAGTAGAAGAGAAAAAGAAAAGAGAGAGGGGGTTTGGCTGCCATGGGCGGCCGAACCACCCTCTTGTTGGTCATGGAAAAAAATATCTCTTCTTGTTTTCCTACTAATTAAAAGGTCCTCTACGACGTGGAGCAATCGTTGAAGCAAGAAAAACGCTCCCCTTGTCAACCATGTTCTAGCCGAGAAAGGGAGAAGGTGGAATGAAAGGTATGATTCAATTCTTGTGGTATGTTTTGTGGCTGCCTTGGACGTGTTATATTGCATGGAAATGGATAAAAACCATGAAGAGTTGTGTGTTGTAAGTTGTGGCTGTGTGTGTTGGATTGTATAGGGATGAAGGACTAATTGAATTTAGCATGTTCTTGTGTTGTTGTAATGCATAGAAAATGAATGAAACTCATGGAATGTTGAATGTTGTGTTGTGGCCGAATATGGGCTGAATTGGTATAGATATGTTGAACTAATTTTGTGTTGCATTTTGGTGGTTGTTCATTGCGGATTATGTAGCGAAAATGAAGGTTTAACGACTTATGTGGGTGTTGCAATTGTTGCGGGCTGTTTTGAAAGTTAATATGGTTCTAATATGTTCTCTTATACTTATGAAGTTAGTGTGGAAATGTATGGAATTGTTGACATAGTATGAGAATTGGAAAGAAAGAAACGCATTATTGTTGTATTCATTAAGTTGAAAGATTTCGGGTCGCATAGCATGTTGTTGAATTGTCTTGAAATATGGCGCGAATTGCCTAGAATGCGTTATGAATTGATTATGGATGTTGTCATTATGATTGTTGGTTTGGTTGTTGTTGATATGGGCCGAGCCATAATTCTCGGGACGGTGTATTTACAGAGGAGATGCTGCCCAAATTTTTGTAGACAAGTGAAGAATGGAAGAGTTGGAAGCAAAAAGGTCTACTATTGGCAATTGGTAAACATGACCATTTGCAAATTTTGGGCGAAACGGGATTCGAGATTGAACGAGCATAAGACGTCTGAAAGGTATGTGAAGCTATCCCTCTTCTTCCTTTGGCATGTCCTAGGTATAATAGGCTTGAATTTGAGTCTCGGGGGTTATTCTGTTCATCGAAATCCGATGCTGAAATGGAGCACTATTCATTCAGTGCGATTGAACTAGAATCCCGATATCTTGTTGGAAAAATGCTCAACGTCCGTAACTTGCAGGAATGTAATCGAATTGCCTTGAAACTTCCATAAACCACTCCGAGGGGAGTGTGATATTTTATAAAACTTTCCAAAACCACTCCGAAGGGGGTGTGATATATTATTTTCTAAAGCTTTCTTAAAACCACTCCGAAGGGGGTGTGATATATTATTTTCTAAGGATTTTCTAAAACCACTCCGAAGGGAGTGTGATATTTTATAAAACTTTTTAAAAAAACCACTCCGAAGGGGGTGCGTACAAAACCACTCCGAAGGGAGTGTGATATTTTATAAAACTTTTTAAAAAAACCACTCCGAAGGGGGTGCGGTATTTTATTATTATTACTATTATTAATATGCCCGAAGGGGCTAGGATTAGTATTATGTCACGAGTGGCATGCCCGATGGGGCCAGGGTAGCCGTATGTCACGAGTGGCATGCCCGCGAAGCGGGGCCGTTATTATTATTATGCCGGAAGCGGCAATGCCCGAAGGGGCCATTATTGATATTGAGCCGGAAGCGGCTGCCCGAAGGGCCATTATTGATATTGAGCCGGAAGCGGCCCGAAGGGCCGTTATTGATATCAAGCCGGAAGCCGGCCGCCGGCGGGCTATCATTATTTTGCCGGAAGCGGCGCATGCGATGTATTGCATTACTTCTTTAAAAGAGATGTTCTAGATTATATTACTTACTCTGGATTCGTTGCTTGGATTGCGATTATTTACTTAAAGCTTGTTGAGACTCTGTGTATTTATTTATGTTTTCTCTTAAGCGAAGGCTGCAGGTAACGAGCGTGATTGTGATTTCTTCCCTCCTAAATTGAGCTATGGTTATTATTTGTTATCGCTTACATACTCAGTACATATTCCGTACTGACCCTCCTTCTTCGGGGGGCTGCGTTTCATGCCACGCAGGTACACCCAGACGAGTGAAAGACTTTGCTAGGAGTTGTCCGGTGGGATTGGCAAGCTCCATCTCGGTTCGGAGTGTTGCCGAGTCGAGTGTTCGATGTCGTAGCATTTGTACATTCTAGAGACTTTGCGGCATGATTGTCCTGTGGATAGTGCGTCGGGAAGTGCGAATAATTTGTAAATGTTAAACGAGTATGTAATTTCAGATAATGATTATTGTATGAAAAGTTTCATGTTTTCTTAAAAAATTTTCGTAATGGTAGGTTTTAGTAACGCGAACGTTTAAGGGTTCGCTCGACTCTGAGGAGGGTCGGGTGCCCATCACACCCCAGTAAGGTCGGGGTGTGACACCGTCCTACTAATGTCCCCACGTACCTCCACCAAGGTGCCTTTGGTCAAATTTCCTTAACTCAAATTCCAAAATGTTCTCTACAGCTCGAATTAATTCAAACCCCATCATTAATTCCCCACTTCGATGCCTTACTTGTTTAATCGGAACACCCTTAACCATTCACGTGATTATCCCTTTCATTCGATTAACTCACCCAAGTTGTAACACCAGTAGTAGCAGGAACTAGCTGAACTTACATAATAGGTACAAGGCTTTCGACTCAAATCCAATATTATATGCAGCACCCGATAGCTCCTTGAGCACTAAAGCTTACACTTGACCAACACTAGAGTCATTAAATTAATCAACCACCAGCTCACGACATAACCAAACATATCAACTTAGCATTGAACCCTTATGTCTATTCTATCGTGTATGCCCACAACATAATCCTCAAATCAACTAGCTATCGATTCCACGATATCCTTATCGTTCCTCTAAACATGATGAACCGGTGAAGATACCCTTTACTGAAGGACTAGGACCACAGTTGCCTAACATCTTAAGTCTCCACTCGTCACAAGTAACATTGCTTCCCGATCTAAAACTGATAACCACCTTTCTGAAAAAACCCACAACCACTGCCATATAGACACGTTGAAACCCAACTTAACTTTTCACAACCGAATACGCAATCCACTTTCGTATAACTTGCAACCTTAACCTGAGCACGCCAGATAAATCTATCCAAATCCTTCTTCTTACACCTCCGTCTCATTAACATGAAAGTACTCATACCCCAATACCCTAGGAATCTCACTTGCTACGCGTTTCACAAAAAGTCATCCTTGATGTTCTTATTCCCAAATTCTCTTCTTTATTACTCATTGTCGCTACACTTTTTCCCAAATCCTATGATCCTTACAGGACTTACATTCGTGCCACGCACGCCATCATAATACCCTGATGAATTTGAAACTTATTCCCAGCACCAATCATATCTCTAACAAATCATACTTGTTAAATCATAAATGCACTTCGACGATTTCAGAGTAACTAATCACTAATAACACGGAGATCACGCGGTCCCCCGCATTATCACTCTTATCTTTCCAAGAATATGGCAAAATAACCGGGTCTAAATCACAACCCACACAATTGAAACTTCAAATCATAACTGGAAACTGAACTGGGTCATGTGTCCAAATCAAGATGACACATCTCATACCCTACCACAACACATCACATACAAAACATTCGCATAAAGGTTTAGGAAATGAGGTTCCACCTAATACCCTGATGAATTTGAAACTTATTCCCAGCACCAATCATATCTCTAACAAATCATACTTGTTAAGTCATAAATGCACTTCTACGATTTCAGAGTAACTAATCACTGATAACACGGAGATCACGCGGTCCCCCGCATTATCACTCTTATCTTTCCAAGAATATAGCAAAATAACCGGGTCTAAATCACAACCTACACAATTGAAACTTCAAATCATAACTGGAAACTGAACTGGGTCATGTGTCCAAATCAAGACGACACATCTCATACCCTACCACAACACATCACATACAAAACATTCACATAAAGGTTTAGGAAATGAGGTTCCACCATTCGTAGGAGATTAAGACGAGGAAATTCAAGTGTCAATTGGAATCAACTAGATACCAATTGGAATAAAGTAGCACGAAAGAATGAAACAATAGGAAGTTTCTTAAATTTCCTGTAGCCTATCGCAAATAAGTACGGAGCTCATCATATCGATCCGCAAGACTCTACTAAATATGCTCTTGTACGTGTAAGACCAGTAACCTAGGGCTCTGATACCAAGTTATCAGGATACAATTCGTGAATCGTAATAGACCCTATACTGTCCCCCTCCCCACCCCCCACCCCCCCGGGTAGGCAAACAATTCCCAAATCATTTTAATCATTCATAAGAATTATCAAAAAATAGATAATAATTAAGCTAACAGGTTCAAACTATATAATGATAAGTACAGAAGTATTAATAACCCCAAAATATGGTCTGCACTGGTATAAAAGCCACTATTACATAGATGCAAGTCTGATAGAAAGTAAATACAAATCTCAAGTGTCAATACTATCTCAGGAATGCAAGAAGACAGTTAATTACAAGGAAGAGTCGGGGGGTTGCGGATCTAATCCAAAAGCTCACCCTGTAATCTCTGTCACATAGACTCGAATCACACTCGAAGACAGGAATTGGAACTAGTAACAAACTCTGCACTCAAAACAAGAGTACAGCAAGAGTAGTATCATTACAAAAAACACGTACTGAGTAAGCTTCATAGGACAACTAAGATTAGTTCACGCATACAAGCATAAAATCAACAAGATAAACAGATAGGCACATAATACTCAATCCAAGGTCACAAAATATCCCATAACTGAATCACAACCTAAGAGAAAGCTTCTAAGCCACAAGTCTGTCTTATCACATAATCTCGATCGATAATCGAACCCAGCTCGGCCTGGCAAAGATCATTACCCAGCGATCTAACCCAGTCCATAATCCGATCCATGCCACCATAATAATACGAACCGACCATACCAAATCAGAAATAAAGAGTCGTATGATGATGCATGATAATATGTAATGATGTGCAATGCAATGCACTGGCCAAATACCTCAAACTTGTACACACATGCTAATGGTATTGTTTGCCCAATAGTCATGACTTACAGGGGACCCATGGGTATTCAAATATGGTTCATGTCTAGAACCCCAAGATGAAACATCAACTCAAGAGTACACATGATCAATCAATGAAATCAAATGCCAATGAAAATGCAAGTCACAATGCCATAAGCCATATCAAGATTAGATAAATCCACTCAACTATGGAATGAATCATACAAACCATCTCAGTCAACATAAAGAGTCTATGTCACCTCTTTCTTCCAAGTATCGCAAGCACACCTTATAACTAAGTTTATGTCACCACAGTGTTCTATTTCCTTTCATAGCTGCCATAAGTCTTCCATCAATCATTTCCAGACAATTTCCATCATCTATGAATGTATAAATGCAGAAACGAGGAATCAGTGCAACGAATGTAAAGGAATACGACTATGAAGATCACAACCACCAAAAGCTGTATCAAATCTTGCATAACTTTGTTACCATCAACAATTCATAATCAAGATCTGATTCATGCCTTATCACAAGTACACATCCAATTCAAGCTTAATCACAAGTACACATCCAATCTCATTATCTGATCATAATATGAATCTCAACGTATTTTCAATTCAACAATCAATATGGAACATGATCAGCCAATAATATCATGGTCAATGAATACACGGCACCATGCCACAAGTTATAACAAGACTCAGATAAATCACTCAACAACAGCAAAGATATGTAACCATCTACATCAACAAGAAGAGTGTATATTGACTCCTTTCTTCTTATATCACAGCAAATACACCTTCGATTTCAGTACATAAAGTAATGGCGACAAGTCCACATAATCAGAAATCATACCAACCTAGATAATAGTCCAACCAAACACCGTATCCGAAGACCTAATCATGCTTTCTCCTGTCAATTTTATACAATATATATGTTTTGCTAATCAAAGTCTAACAAAAGTAAGTCGTAACCTGCCTCGAATGCAGAACATGAGCAATGAACTACTCCACACGAGCCTTCTATTTTTGAATCAACCCAGAATGATGGTAGTCAAATAAATAACAACAAACCATAATGCTAAGTAAGCAACAGACCATCTAATCAAACAAAAATTCATGTTTGGGAAAATAGTGCCCTAAATACCCCTAACCATTCGAATGGGCGAAACAAGAATTTAAGGGTGAATTCATCCTACCCTCAGTCCCAACAATCATAATCCTCCAATTTAAATGTTTCTAATCACTTTAGACCCTCCATATCAAATTTTAGGCAAAACCACCAAGTTGGGTGAAGTCTCAAAATATAGTTTACACAATGACTATGAAATTCCCATCCTAGGTGATAACCTACACTTCTAGATGATATAACCAGTAATATAAACCATATTCCGTAATTTCCAATAAAGATTTCATGAATTTAGGGTTCTGGAGCTTTCACCCACCATTAATGGACCTTAAAACTAACCATGGAAACTTAAACAATGAAGGTAAGGAACAAGTAATGGTTAAGACTTACCCTCAAGGAGAATCCACCAAAGCTATAGAATATTCACATCTTTCTCTATTGTTTTTGGAGTTACAGGACCAATGACTCGAAATTGTCAATATAAAAGTGGGTTTCTGCCTCCCGTCAACTGTTGCAGCGGTCTCACTATATCGACCTGACCCACCACTACGGCGGACGTTATTAACACATAGTCCTCGCAGCGAAGACTGGTGCCCTGCTATGGCGGACTTACCGTAGCGGTCACTCTTCACTGTAGTGGTCGCATCAGAACCAGAAACTTTGGTTTTTCACCAAGTTTCCACCCAAAATCCCGACATCAATCTGATGCCCTACACACAAAAACCAGATATGCACAAATAAGTAAAAATCCACTACGGACTCACTCATGTCCTCGGAATCCCCGACGGAGGTCTAATTTACTAAGTCAACCCCCAACGAAAATAAAACAAGTTTTCAAAGTACTCAAAATACTATTGCAAGCCTTTGCTTTGAAATTCTAAATCTTTAACTTCTCACTAGACTCGCTCCTAGTCTCAAAAATGAACTGCAAAGGTTAAAATGGTCAAAAAGCTCTTAACGACCAAGTGGCTCTTTACAGTATGGGACCCATAATCTGCTTTAGTACCTTAAAGTACTATCATCCCCCCCCCCCCCCCAACCTTGTCCGAACGCCGTTATTTTATGCTCATGAATCCCTTACTTTAACAAATAATTTAGCATGGTCTTTTATTTTTATTTTGTGATTTCTTAATCTGCAATAACAAAGCTTGATGATCATTCTTCTCACTCCGCCTTTCTTACACAGACGAGACATACTCCTTATGGTGACTATATCATTTTGCCCTCATTACTGAGCTGGTTTTCTTCATATCCCATGCTAACTCTTCGGGTTTCAAATTTCCAACTGGACTTACTGACGATTTACACATATCCCCCTAAGAGCAAAGGTTAAGGTCTTATACTTGCAGATTCTGTTGTTTTGTTGAGATCAAGTTATCTTCCCTTTATTTCTGCAATTCTTCGTACGTTACATCACTGAAGACTCATCTTTCAACTCACTTCAGAGAAATCATTCTTACTAGTAAAAATTGAGTTTTACATAAACAGAAAACTAATGTATTCATAACTGCATACACAATCTTAATGACTTAACTCTGTTCACACTGTCAATCTTAGGAAAACCTGTTTTGATAACTCTTAAAGGCTATTCTTCTATAGTTTGCACTCTTACTGCTTAGCTGATTTCTTCTTCCACTTATCACTATACTTTGAATTTTAACTTAAACCCTTTGTATGCTAATATGTATTCAGGTGTATTCAAGTTGTCACCCACTCACTAGTGTTCTTTTGAATAAGGAAATCAAATTTTACCTCTAATGATTTTGCTAAAATCCCCAATTCACTTTTCATAGTGAAGACATAATCTTAGGACTTATACATTCTTTATAATCCTAGCACTCAACTTCATTCACTTTTGCTTATTCCTAATCAGAAAATTTGTCACACCACTATACTTGGCGACCTCTAATCGTCGTCTATCTCTGCTCAAAACTTACTCACTATTTTTCTACTCATCACTTGCTAGCATCATATTCTCTTTATTCTGCTCTGAACAACTAAATTGAACATAAAGTTATTTCTAAATTCCCCTTATTATCTGACCCTATTGTATAGTTGTATACTATATTTTATGAACTACATACATGGATCACACTTAGGGAAATTACGTCTCTCTTAAACAAAAGGTTGAAATACCAAACCTCGAACCGTCTATATACTTCAAAATCATATCAGACTATACACATCCGGGGTAAACACTTACTCACATAACCTAAGAGGGAACTATCATGTCTACTTCTTATCTCTTTAATAATGTTTCTTGTTCATTCTTCTTATCTCTTAATAATGTTTCTTGTTCATAGTAACTTTTTAGTGTCATACTCTCTTGTTCTTACCTAAATAAACTTAAACAAATCAAAACTATTCCCAAAAATTCAACATAGTCTGCTCGTGGTTCCCTTGTCGTACACCATCTCTTCTTAGTCATGTGCAAGGGTCATATGAAAAATATACTTCTTTGAAAACTCAAGAAATTTTATAATCACGGGAAATTTTCCTTTATACACCTTTTTGTTGAAAACCATGGTAATCAATTTATGTCTCTGGTGACTAAAATCACAACATGTTGCCCCGTGGGTCTTACATTGCAGTTATCACCATCATACATGTGGTGACATATAAGGATGCCTCTGAGTCCTGACGACTTGCTAGAGCATATAAGTGGTTCCAACCTCCGCCTGTATTACCAGACTTAGTTGTGTTATGCCCAGCTTGGGCTTGGGAATTATGGGGAGCTGATGAATTTGTGGACTGAGCCACATTACCTCCGGTACCCTGTTTCGCTGATGGGATCCTTTAGATAGTGAACCTACTAGCCACACCCAAAACACCCATCCATGCTTGAGCGGCACACCCCTTGGTTTCTCCTACCACACTTGCTACAGATAGAATTCTGAAAACCCCTCCGGCACACATTGTCATGTCTTAGAGCCTGGTGCCCTAAAAGTTTATTTTGGGTTGAACTGACCTTTTTTGTCATACTTGAACTCCTGAGCTAGTGCATTGGTGGTAAATGGAGGAGGACCTAGACCATCGTCGAAGAACTATCGAACTCTACCTCCATGTGGTCCTCGTGTTAAAAGCTACCTACGTACTTAGCTCTTTTTTTTAACTCTCTCATCCCGGAACCGAACGGCCCTTATGAGTATCGTTGCTTGGAGTCATTCTTTACGTTGCAGCTTGCATAGAACCAATTTGGTGAGAAAAATCGGATAGCTCCCCTAACATCCATTTCAATAGAACTCGGGCGGCAGAGTGATTGTAGTATGAACTTCCATGTGCCTCTATAGTCAACGGGATGAAGTCGGGAGTAGAGAAGCCAATGCAAGCCCCCGAGCCTTGGTGCGAACTCCTCAACCGAGAGTCCACCTCTGGGGAAGCATCAATAGTAGCCCTTGGCTTGTAGATAACTTTCTTGTGCGTATATTTTCTGAAAAGAGCATAATACGCACAATTTAAAATTATTTCCTGAATGTATAGCTCTAACTGCACGATGTAGAGTATGAAAGAACTGAGACAATCTCGAATGTTCGTAGTCAACCGTTGACATGTGCGGTGCGCACACACAGGTAAAGAAGACTCCACTAGACACACCTCTAGATTCTCAGGACACTTGAACATAATGCTATGATACCAAGCTTTATCATGCCCCGAACCTGGGTCTAGACGTAACACGGCAACTGGTGCCCGAGCTACTAGACCGAGCAAACCACATGACTGACTGACTAACGTGAATATATTTATATGGAATATGATTTAAAACATGTCTGGATAATAAATATCTGAATAAGTCTGTAGTTAATAAAGCTAAAATATTTGAACATTGGTTTTGAAATAGAAATACCGAAATGTCTAACAATATAAAATGTAGCCACCATGGCTTACATAATATCTCAACAACACGACTAAACTACTAACCTAGTCTATAAAGCCTCGACATGAATAAAGACTAATCAAGCATCGGAACAAGGTCCTCGCATGGCTTAATGGTCTAACATGACTCACGAAGTAAAAGATAATACCCTAAAAGAAGTAGGGCTCACCAATAGCAGATACGAAGTGAATTATAGCGAGAAGTCCCGTAGCCCTATATATTTGTACCTGCATCGTGAAATACAAGCCCCCAGCAAAAAGGGACGTAAGTACCTTTGAATTATACTTGTATGTAAAACCAACTGAAAGAATACATAGTTATGGGACGCTCAAAGGAATGGGCAGCCCAAATAAATAAACAAAAGATATATCTGAATGCTGAAGACTGAATCAAAACTGAAATATAAGGATAACTGAACTGAACATGAAGAAATTCATCTATTTATCTAAGTTCACACACTGTTACCTCGGGTCCATACAATATTACATAACATGTGGCCTTGGTCCCATATAGTGTGTCGCATCGAAACCATATAACGCGTGGCCTCTAGGACATATAACACGTGGCCTCGAGGCCATATAACATGTGGCCTTAGGCCCATATAAGTATTCATTATTCTGTTAATCATGACATGAGTATGTGATTTCATAGGTTCATCATATTATATTTCTAACATGGATATTGAGTGTTACTATCACGAGACATGGAATCATACTATAGTTCTAACACGGATGATGAGCACTACTATCTTGAGGCATGGAATCATGGACTGTTCATAGATTTTAGAGTATTAACTGTTCATAAGTATCCTGAGTTTTCATGACTGAGACTCGTGTGATATCAAGCATGAGCCCACACTGATTATATACTGAGTTCATGATATTCAAAATGACAATCATGAGCAACTACTTTAACTATATCATTTAAGAATAGAAGTTCTTAAGCTTTTCATGAAACTAAGACATAATCTCTATTTCTGAGGCAATTCATAGTAATCAGGAAAGAACGAGGCATGGGAAAAATCAATAACATTACCACACGTAGAGAATTAGTATTACATACCTCAATTTCTGCTAAACGCCACCAAATGGAATTTCTAAGATTCAACAATCACTCTACAATTGATTTATATGATAAATATTAGAACTTTACACCTTTCTCTCGAATTCCCCATCCTTTTCGAGAACTAGGGGTTTTAAGCCAAATTCGTGTTCTTGATTTCATAAGATTCACCCATGGATTATAACGATATATAGATGCTACATAAATCCCAAATAATCCCCATAACTGTACTAGAATTACGTAAACTTACCTTATGATGAATTTTCGACGATTCTTTTCTTTCAATCGTTCTTGAATCGAATTTTCACATTCTATGGAATAGATGAGGATTCTAGAATTAATATTTATTAGATTGAGTTAATAATCAACGGGGTTTGAGTAGGAACTCACCTTGATGCACGAGGGAAGCCCTAGGGTGTTTTCTCCCCAAAAGGACGGTTGAGAATGAAGGGGAAAAGTTTTTTCGTAGTGAGATATATAAAATTTGAGAAAAATCATTGTTACACCTCGGAAAATTTTTTGTTGATGCACAGTGAATAGACTAACGAAGGGCACGAAGTATACAATGTTTCAATAAGTAAGAGATAGCATTTGATGATCCTAATTGAGATTTCAAAGACATTCGAGGTAAGAGAAGAAAGTTTGTCAAGAAAGGCAAGGTATACGATATGTATCGGATAATATTTATGAGTAACAAGTTAATGATGACTTAATGATGTTTTGGAGAAGAGTTATAACGTCCCTTAGATTGTTAATGAGGTGTTAAACAAGTGTTAAGAAGGTTCCATAAGGATTAGAGATCGAACGAGTCGACGAGAACGAGTTTCGGAAAAGTCGGGCATTATACGGTCCAACATAATCGGCCGGGGATGTTAGGCCGTATGCTCTCGCCTGCACCGAAATTTCTTCGGGATAAATCTACGGCCACACATACGGTCCATATAAATTATACGTCGTATGTTGTCCGTAAAACGAGTCGGGAAAGGTTCTAATTTAATATAAGGGACCCAAGTTCATTTCATTTCATTTTCACTCCCCTTCTCTCAAGAACTCTAGAATATTTCCCCACACCTTTTCCACAAGAACTCAAGAGAAATTGATGATAAACTTCATCAAACCAAGAGAATCAAGTGCAAGAAACTCATTAAGGTTCATCCAAGACAAGAAATCCAAGTGGAAGTGAACTAGGTTTTACTCAAGTGAAGTGTTTCCACCCAAAGTCCATTCCTACACCATCTAAGGTAAGTTTTATGGTCATTCCATGTTGTTTAAGGTATTTAGAGGTTGAAAGACTTGGATTGTAGAAGGAAATAGAAAATGGGTCATGAATGTAAGAATAGTATCATTTTTGAGTAGTAGCTTGAATGAGTCATAATTTTGATATGTTGTGATTATAGCTATGTTATAAATGACATTAAGAAATACGGGATAGAAATTGTATATGTGAATGTAATAGTATGCTATGACCATGGATATGGATGATTTGAAGTGAATTGGGAAATGTGGATAATATAGGTGTGTGAAGATTGTTGCTTATGATGTTGTGAATGTTATTATAAACGTTTGGGAGTTGATATATGATATGGAGAAAGTTGTATAAACAAAGCGTAGACGCGTTCCTAATTTTCTAGCTTTAGTCAAGTATGCTAAGCTACCGATTATCTAATGTTAGTATAAACTCTAATGAAGGTAGAAACGCTGGCATTGAAGGAGAACGTTCAAGTGATAGAATAGCTAAACGAAAAGGTATGTAAGGCTAACCCTTCTTTCAATAAGGTATGGTTCCTCGCCATATATCTATTTTTTCATGAGTCTATATTGACCTCCAAATGATTCTACCTTTAAAGCTACTATAGCTCATGATTCTCGTTATGTTTGCGATTCTACTAAATTCCTTATATGATGGGTGATCCTCTAAGGATAGATGTAATGAAACGATGATAGTAATGATGTCGAAGATGCTTCGAGCTCTTATGTATATCTCTGTCTATGTACGACTATTAGTAACACTGAGCTTATATGACCGGTATGTTATGTATCACGCGCACACCACTGCAGTTGGGTATGGATAACCCTGAGCCTTGGTAGGCCTGTGTATGTATAATCACCGAGCCTTGCCATAGCTGTGTGTGGAAACACCGAACCTTCATGGTCGGGTATGAATATGAATACGAATACGAATATGAATACGAATATGAATACAAATATGAATACGAATATGAATATGAATACGGATATAAATACGGATACGAATATGGATGTATGCATATGTACATGTGTATGTACAAAATCACGCATTAGAAATGGAAGGTCCCTATGAAAAGCAAGTAAGTGCTTTTAAGGATGACGGTTCTACTACCTCCCATCTTATGCGCTATTTCTTATGTCGTCTATTATGCTTCTATAATGATTTTGATTATGCTTTACATACTCGCACATTTTTCATACCGACGTCCTTTTATTTGTGGACGCCGCGTCATGCCCGCAGTGCCAGGGAGACAAAGTTTGATCCATAGCTTTATTACTCGTGTGACCACGTAGCTCCATTTCATTCTAACTACATCTTTTGGTATCTATTCTTTTGTGTATAGACTTATGGGCATGACGGGGTCCCGTCCCGCCTATACGATATGACATACTTTTCTTAGAGGCTCGTAGACATGTGTATATGGTTACATGTCTTTAGCCTTGCTTCGCGCTATTTTGTATATCATTCTCGATAGCCTCGCTGCTTATGTACATTGATACGGGCATAGTTAAATACGGTGATATAAACGTATTGTTGCCCAATGAGATTAGCATGAATGATAGATAGAAAGTATGATTAAGTTATGTGGCTCACCTAGATGAAAATGTGAATATACGATAAGAGGTACCTGTGTGGGCTAGCATCGGGTGCCCGTCATGGTCCTCCGGCTGGGTCGTGACAAAATTGGTATCGTGTAGTTCGTCCTAGGGTGTGTTACGAACCGTGTCCAGAGACTTCAATGAGTGTGTTGCGCGCCACACTTATAAACAGGAGGATGCGGGCATTTTAGGAATGAATGGCCTTCTTTCTTCATAAAATCGTGCAATAAAGCCATAATATAAGGATTTCTCTTTTCCTTAACGCGTATTTGGTATTTCGGAGATGCTCAGAAGTAAAAGGCTATGGCATCCCAAAAGGACAAGACAAGCAAGGTAAAAGCGGGCCGAAAGAGCACCGCCAATGGTTGTAGAGGAAAGTGAGTCCTTAGAATGTGGCTCAAATCTCACCCTCCTACTAGCCTATTTACTGGAGGAGTACGCAGGAGCCTTCTGCAAAATCACTTCCGCACTTCCAAACTCTCCTCCACCGGTGTTACACCTCAAAAATTTCCCTAGCATACAAGGAATAGACTCACGAAAGATATGGCGTATAATAAGTACTCGACTACAAGAAATAGTATGCGATGACTCTAATTAAGATCTCCAAAGATATTAGACTTGAAGAAAGAAAGTCGTTAAGGGAATCGAGTTATAAGTTAGTGTCTTTGACGCAAACTCAGAGCATTGAGTTATCATGCCTCGTGGTTATTATGGGGAAGATTTATAACTCCCAAAATTT